>NC_061826.1:40276661-40279161 GCF_019202785.1 Penaeus chinensis | reverse complement strand
CTTTCCCATTTACAATTTTTTATTATAAAATCTTTTATCTTTATAAAATCATTTACGAAAATCTAGTATGGTGATTATATTTTAAGGATGTTATTACATTTTTAATTTGCTATCTTGAGATATCTGAATTTCTTATCTCACATCTTGCAGTATGACTCTTTATGAGGTGCTTATCTGTTTTTTGTCAATAAAATGTCAAAGGTACATAAATACAATGATATCACCCAAATAAAAGTAAGGTCTTTTTTATAGTACATGTTTTATTTTGAACAATGTGCATATTATACAGATGATCTCTGTCCTTGTGTATGTGAGTTAATCAAATTAAGAAATTCAACAACAGTACAGCATACAATTTTTCCACATCCTGCTATTTTAAACTGCTTTAGCTAAAATGAAAGCCATAAGTAAAGTAAAGTGGTAGATTTGACAGTATCTGTCAAAAATTATACCCTCTTCCTATAAAACTGATGGAAGTACATCTCAGGCTACTTGAAGCTAGAAATGCAAGCCGATTTTCATAATAATTAAATACTAACATTATACAAAAAGGATAGTAAAAAAACAAAACATAAATAACATACTTCCAGTGAGTGTATTACATAAGCAACTTATATTTACCCTACAGTTATATAAGAACAATCTGTCATATATTTTAAAGCTTTAATCTATCCTCAAGATGAATTGAATCATACAGCAACTTTTTTCTTAGGTTTGATAAGATGGTGATAGTTGGGAAGGATCTTCATCAGGAAGTCAAGTTGAAGACCCTGAGGCTGAAAGGCAGAAAAAAAAGAGAGGAATAACAAATCTTTAAATACATGTAATAATTTCTATTCACTCTTCAATTGTCCCAATTTTTTTAACAGTGTCCAAAGTTTTCAATCCAGTTACAATGAAAGATAAAATTCAAGACTTACTGCTGGTTTTTCTGACTGGTTTCGTCTTTGCAGCTCATCACCATAAATCACTGTATTCTCAGAAACGACCTGCGGGCATGTGATTGAACACAGAGATCCTATGACGCATCCTCGTGTCAGCTCTACTCCTGCACCAACGTGACCTTTAACAAAAAACAAAAAAAAAAATCTTTAAATATTTTCTCTAGTATCTCATAATCTAATTACAGTTAGAATCCATGTAATTTTTATATAATCAGTAAATCAAAAACCCAATTTCCATTGGTTAGAAATTAAAAATGTGTAAAGCTTAGTTCAGTGGTAGAATGCTGGCTTTGCAATTACAAGCTTCCAGTTTAATGCCCAGCCTGCCTCTCTCAGCTGATGGGGACAGAAGAGAACCAGCCACACTGCCACCCTATAGACATGTTTCACAAGTTCGCTCAGATGTAGTGCCAGATAAGACTTTTTTTTCTACCAATATACTCCCTGAACCCTAATCAAAATCATCTGATAGAAATGATAATCAAAAAGCAAATCTTATCTGAATTATGTTTACTTGTGTATAGTGGTAAAGTAGGTTAAATGCTGCCCTACTATCTCAAAAAAAAAAAAAAAAAAAAAAAAAAAAAAAACATAGAAGAAATAGAAATAAGATAAACAAAAAGATGTTCAATAGTTGATTTCTGCATGTCTTTAAAATACTAAAAACTTACTCTTAGCTTCTAAAACATTGTTGTCACCAACTTTAGTTGCCTGGCAATAGCTATCGACTTCAAATACATTACTGTTGCCAATGACCATAACCTGTGGTTCTTCTCCAGGTTCAGTACCCTCAGGTAACCTGCAATAAAGAAAACGGAATTTTAAACATTATATGTGTGGTACAATACTGTACACTGAAAAATTCCTAAATGTAAAGTCAACTCTAATGTAGTTATGTTTCTAAAATGTAAAAAAACAGACATATGCAAATAGTAAAATTAAAGTAGGTGAGGAATGTGCAGATCATATATTACACAGTAGAGTAAAATATATCACTATTAAATAAAAGATCTTCCATCTTCAACACTAACCTGTTGATTATTTGGGCTTGCTCCTCTATTAAGTTGCCTTCACCAATGATAATAGGTCCAGCTTCAGCTATAATACGTGCCTTTGGATGGATAACAGTGCGAGCCCCTATGGTTACTTCTCCCTGGTAGTCCGCCTCCAGACACACTACAGCTCCTGGCGTCACCTTGACACTGTGGAATGACTAGGAAAATCAGTGACTTGCTGCATAAGGAAAAAAAAACACTGGGATTTTTCATCTGTAATCATTCCAAAGATCATCATATTTCACAGGATACACTTGTTTTCTTCTTTAAGTCCAAGATCATTTAGTATGAGACTATTACACAAAATACACATTACACTCTCATAGTTCAAGCTTTTATTTCTTTCATCTAACTCACATTATGAGTCAGAATGGACCTTTACATTATTTAAATTTGATAAATCTTATAAAAAGAGTTCCAATGTATGTGCTGTCACACCAATATGGATTGAATGCATATATGTATACATACATAAATCAATTTGCCTCTTGTGGTATGCTT
>NC_061826.1:40269161-40271661 GCF_019202785.1 Penaeus chinensis | reverse complement strand
GGAGACAGAAGACAGATGGACAAAGAAAATAACAGACTGAGATACAGATAACATAGGGAGGCCAAGGGCCAGGCCGGTGACGAGATGGCGTGACGAAAGAACGAAATTTGGGGCCAAAACTGGAAGCAAAAAACGCAAGACGGAACAATTAGAAAAGATTGTGAAAGGCCTACGTCCTGGAGTGGGTTGGTACTAGCTGGTGGTTATATATATATATATATATATATATATATATATATATATATATATATATATATATATATACATATATATGTATATATATACACACACATATACACATATTTGTGTGTATGTGTCTGTGTGTATACATTCATGTATATACATACATACATACATACATATATATATATATACACACACACACACACACATATATATATATATATATATATATATATATATATATATATATATATATATAAGTATATAATCATATGCATTTGGATTATAGTTTATTGGGAACTAGAGGCATATAATCAAGCCTCTAAGTTTAGTAAAAATGACGAATTGATATACCTAAGGTGAATTCGCATCGTGTGAAAATATAATTCTCAAGTACTGTATACATCTATCATGAAAGTAGTGATTCCTCTTAATATAACAACCGTTGTTACAGAGAAAATTGTCTTTAGGGGACTTTATTGAAGGCGCTTTCCCCGGGTGCGTTTCTGCTGAGCAAAATGTAACAATAAGTATAGCAAGGATCAACAGAAAATGTTTTCGAGATTACGATAGTCTCGGGCCATTAGCAGGTCTGTGCGGAAACGAATTATAATAATTAATCTAATGTAAAGGTCAAAGTCATCAAGCCTTACCACGAACACGAGCGAGAACCATCACAAGTATTTATCATAATATTACGTTTAGTTTATCTTGCTGGCCAGCTGTGGCCTTTTCACTTTCACTATTACTCAGTGAAGCTCCAGAAAAAAATAGTCTAACGAGAAAGATTCTTCTGCCATCTATTCAGTTCCATAAAACGTAAAATAACTATAAATGCAAAATAATCGGTTGCCACTACCCTGCTGATCCTGATCCACTACCTTGCTGCCACGGTAGTTGATCAGGAGGCTAATCGGGTGCTTCGCCAACGGTGTTCAGTGGGCGGAGGAAGGGAGACGTTTTGCTTTTCCAGTGATATAGGATGCCTCTATCCTGCTACCCGGGGTAGTTGTCCGTGCCTCACTGGTTGTGTCTGCATCTTACGGAGGCGCCTCCTAGCAGGCGTCGCGTGGATGGACATGGCCAGAATAGACCCAGGCGATAATACTAGACCCAGGCGATAATACCCAGGCGATAATGTGTTCTACTAAGGACCGTCGTGGTGCCTCCATCGACGTTGTTGATCGGAGGAGAGGGAGGCGAAGCGGCGCTTACTCCCGCTTCCACGTCAAGGGCTGCATATCTGGGGTAGATTTAGTTCGCGGTCTCCGTCACCAAAGTCGAACTTGGTGTTGCTGCTATGCACGCCGACATTGAACCCCCTCTAGCGTTCCCTTGTAAGACGGGATCTCATGTCCGCCCACGGTGGTTGTCCGTTCGAGAGTCTGCTCGGGATGGAAGGCACTGGTCAGCGGTGCTTGACAACTTTCTTCTGGGTGACGAAGGGGATGGAGCCCGCAAGTCACATGCTGGTCAGCCTAAGGTATCTGTGCGGGAGGGACGGCGCTGGCCAGCAACGGCTGACGACATGCGTCGGAGTCCATCCGCGGCCTTAGGTGTGCATGAAAGCACGGCGGTGCAGGTAACTGCACTTCAGGGTTGTAACAGAAGCTCCTGGTGAGTTTGTTCCTCTTACGCCTGTCTTCTTCCAGGGTGGGTGGGTACTGTGACATTCAAAAGAGTTAAGGCTTTTTCAGTTGGTTGGATGTCCCTGGGAGCGTGTATCTCATGTTTTCTCAGGAACATAAAATATACGATTTTCTAAAGTGATAATAAAACTACACTATTCATTCACTATTTGGTCATAAGTGATCATTTGACTACAAAAACAATACCGATATTTGTAGACATGACAGTGGCTATCCTATTAAGTTTTCAGCTTCGTAAATTTGAGAGCCTGCGCCTCCATGGGTGTTCTCAGTTCACTTGCCCGAAAATGTAATTGTTACATGTTCGGTTTTAGATTATTATGTATACCAAAAGCATCGATATGTATACACGTTGAAGGACTATAATCTCATGATTGCAGTCCATTAACATGATTATAATGATGCATATGTCACAGATGAAAGTTTAACTAACAATCTAATAAATGCATTTACGAGCACTTGGCCTGAGGAACGCCTTTGAACGCGCACGCCCTTGAATCTTCTTGTCATGTATGTATAACGGTATGACTTGTTTGTATCAGTGTTATGCCAAAAAAACTGCGTTTGGTGAAATAGAACGAAAATGGTGACCATAAAAAGCCGAGTCATAGAGCACACAGTCGATAAAAAAATCTGTCCCGGTTTACCTTACCCCGGGGAAATTTTAG
>NC_061826.1:40239391-40251891 GCF_019202785.1 Penaeus chinensis | reverse complement strand
TTGATGATGACGTTTGTTGTTAATGTTGATGTTTTTGTAGTTGTTGATATATTTCTTTTACCCATATTATCCCCTTGCCTTATTGCGTTCGTCTGTTATCCCCTTTTTATTGCGTTTGTCTATTATATGTTTTTTATTTTATTTTGTTTTATCCACTCTCTTTTACAACGTTGAAGCGAGGTCGTGTGACCAGGCGAGCGATGTTATCAATTCCTTATCTTATCGGGCCATGTTGTCTCTTATTCCTTGTTTATCACCCCGTGTGTCTATTATCTCTTCGTTTAACTGTCTCTTTTTTATATATTCCCTTTCTTTGCTTTGTATTCCCTCTCTTTTTCCCATCGGCGTTGAAGCGAGGACGCGTCGGCCCGGCGAGCGGCGCTATCAGTTCGCTATCTTATCGGGTCGCCGATGTATGTGATTTTTTGGCTTTTTCAAGGGCCCGTGTCGAGGTGCTTGGAGGACAGGGATTCACGAGAAAAGCTTGAGGTCATGTTAGGGAAGAGAGGGAGATAGGAGGGTGAGTGGGGGTGAAGGGGGGAGGAAGGGAGATAGGGAGGGGTGATGGGGGAGAGAGGAAGAAGATGTAGAGGAAGAGAAGATAAGAGAAGGGGAAAATGTGAAGATTTCGTGGAGGATATGAGAGAGAGAGAGAGAGAGAGAGAGAGAGAGAGAGAGAGAGAGAGAGAGAGAGAGAGAGAGAGAGAGAGAGAGAGAGAGAGAGAGAGAGAGAGAGAGAGAGAGAGAGAGAGAGAGAGAGAGAGAGAGAGAGAGAGAGAGAGAGAGAGAGAGAGAAAGAGAGAGAGAGAGAGAGAATCAAAAAAGACACAATAGGTAAGAAAGAAGAAAAAGAGAGAAGGAAAGAAAGAAAGAGAAGAAAGAAGAGAGAAGACAAAGCCCACTCAGAAGGGGCTCGGAACAAAGACAAAGACGGGAACGAGATCGCGGCCTTCGTCAGCAGATTCGCTTCCTCGCTGTAACGTCTTAACCGCGGGAGACGTCGTGGCGTGGCGCGTCTCGGCTGCGGGGTTGTTAGGCCTACGTTCCTCGCGCTCCTCGCTCCTCTTCTCTTTCTTGCGCCTTCTTGTCTCTGCCGTTTGTTGTTGTTGTTGTTGTTGGTGTTGGTGTTGGTGTTGGTGTTGGTGTTGTTGGTGTTGTTGGTGGTGGTGGTGTTGTTGTTTTTGTTGTTTTTGTTGTTGA
Source organism: Penaeus chinensis (assembly GCF_019202785.1). Lineage (NCBI taxonomy): Eukaryota > Metazoa > Arthropoda > Malacostraca > Decapoda > Penaeidae > Penaeus > Penaeus chinensis. Next base: position 40,250,691 of record NC_061826.1, on the reverse strand, counting down.
TGTTGATGTTGATGTTGATGTTGATGTTGATGTTGATGTTGTTAATGGTTTCTGCTCTCGATTCGCTTCCTCTTTGTCTTCGTTCTTCATTTCTCGTATCTTCCTGATTTTATTTTGTTTTCGCCTTTGATTCGGTTTTGGTAGAGTCGTCGTCTTTTCCTCCTCTCCTGTTTTCTTGTTTTGGTCCTTGATTTCGCTCCTGTTTCGTCTTTACTCCATCTCCTCCTTCTTCTTCTTCTTCTTTCCTGTTTTCTTGCTTTCGCTCCCAATTCGACTCTCCTCCTACCCCCCCCCCCCTCTTATCTCTCGCGTTTCCTTGCTTTCGTCTCTTCATTCCTTCATTCTTACCCCCTTTTCTTATTCCTCCCTTATTTCTTGCGTTCGTCCGTCGCCCCCTTCTTCCTTCGTCTCTCCTTCCTCTCTCCTTCTCGCCTCTCCCGATCTCTTGAAATTTGTCCTTGATGGTGAAATAATTCTCTTATTGGAGCCATTTGCCACGTCTGGTGTATGTCAGTCCGTCAATGACACTCCCTTATCAGTGTGGTATGACGTCACAAATGTCATTGTTTTTTTGTTTTTGTTTTTACGACAGTAGAAAATGCGTTTGGACACCGCGGTTGTGGGGTGGGGGTAGGGGAAGGGAAGGGGAGGGATGGGGGGGGAGGGGGAAGGGAGAAGGAAGGGAAGGGGGGAGGGGGAGGGGGGGAGGAGGGGGGGAGGAGGAGGGAGGGAGGAGGGAGGGAGGGAGGGAGGGTAGGGAGGGGAGGGGAGGGGAGGGTAATGATAGGGAAGGGGAAGGAGGGGAGGGGAGGGGAAGGGGAGGGAAGGGAAGGGAAGGGAAGGGAAGGGAAGGGAAGGGAAGGGAAGGGAAGGGAAGGGAAGGGAGGAGAAGGGAAGGGGGGGTAGGGTAGGGTAGTGTATGTTAGGGTATATAGAGAAGGGAAGGGTAGAGTAGGATAGAGTAAGGTAGGGAAGGATTGGGAAGGGTAGGGTAAGGCAGGGTAAAGTAGGGTAGGGTAAGGTAAGTAGGGAGCGGGGTGTGTGATTTTTCCTCGTCGTTCCCCCCTCCTCCTCCCCCTCCCCCCTACCCTCTCAAAACCGATGGATTTTTAAGCTTTTAATGACATTTTACTGTTAATCTGTTTATTAATAATATATTTGGTAATCAGACATTTTCAAAAACTAAAGTTCACTTCGAGCTGTTTTTTTTTTTTTTTAAACCTCGGATTTGTGTTCTTTCTTTTTCTTTCTTTATTTATTGATATTAATATTAATCCGCAGATCTAGGATTTTATGGGTATTTTTTTTTGAGGAGTTACCATATTTGCGAAGGGGGGGGGGGGGGGGGGGGGGGTTCCCTTTTCAGGTCAGAATGGCAAAAATTTCCCCCCCTCCCCCCTTTTTACAGCCTCCCCCCCTCCGCTCTCATCTCTCCTCCCTTCCTCTCTTTCCCCCCTCTCTCCCTCTCTCTCCCCTCCTCTCTCCCTCTCTCTCCCTCTCTCCCTCTCTCTTCCTCTCTCTTCCTCTCTCTTCCTCTCTCCCTCTCTCTTCCTCTCTCCCTCTCTCCCTCTCTCCCTCTCCCTTCCCCCTCTCCTCCTCCCCCCCTCTCTCCCTCTCTTCCTCTCCCCTTTTCTCTTTCCCCCTCTCCCTTCTCCCCTCTCTCCCTCTCTCCTCCTCCTCCCCTCTCTTCCTCTCTCCCTTCTCCTTCCTCTCTCCCTCTCTCTCCTCTCTCCCTCTCTCCCTCTCTCTTCCCCCTCTCCCTCCTCTTCCTCTCTCTCCCTCTCCCCTCACTCCCCCTCCCTCTCTCCCCCCCCTCTCACCCTCTCCCCACCCTCTCTCCCTCTCTCCCCTCTCCCTCTCTCTCCCCTCCCCCCCCTCTCTCCCTCCCCCCCTCTCCCCCTCTCCCCCTCTCTCCCTCTCCCCCTCTCTCTCTCCCTCTCTCCCTCTCCCCTCCCCCCTCTCCCCCTCTCCCCCTCTCCCCCTTTCCCTTTCCCCCCTCCCTCTCTCTCCCTCTCTCTCTCTCTCTCTCTCTCCTCTCTCCACTCTCAATCTCTCTCTCTTCTCCATCCCCCCCTCCCTCCCTCCCTCCCTCCCCCTCACCCTCTCTCTCTCTCCCTCTCCCCTTTCCCTCTCTCTCTCTCCCCTCCCTTTTCCCTCTCCCCTCCCCCCTCTCTTCTCTCCTCTCCCTCCCCCCCTCTCCTCCTCTCCTCCTCTCCTCCTCTTCCCCTCTCCCCCTCTCCCCCTCTCCCCCTCTCTCCCTCTCCCCCTCTCTCCCTCTCTCCCTCTCTCCCTCTCTCCCTCTCTCTCTCTCTCTATCTCTCTCTATCTATCTATCTCCCTCCCTCCCTCCCTCCCTCCCTCCCTCCCTCCCTCCCTCACCCTCTCTCTCTCTCCCTCTCCCTTTCCCTCTCTCTCTCTCCCTCTCCCTTTCCCTCTCCCTCTCTCCCTCTCCCTCTCCTTCTCCCTCTCCCTCTCCCTCCCTCTTCCTCTCCCCCTCTCCCTCTCTTTCTCTCTTTCTCTCTTTCTCTCTTTCTCTTTTTCTCTCTTTCTCTCTTTCTCCCCCACCGTCGAATGGCAGCCCTTTTGCAACTGAATTACCGGTTAACCTTTTCAGTGCGACGGAGAAGGAACGCCTTTGAGAGATGTCGGTCAGCGTCAGGGAAGGTCGTTGCATAGTGGCGGTTTTGCCGTCTGATGTCGTTGCTATTGTCGTGTTTGTTGCCGTTGTCTGTCGGTTAAACGTTTTGCTTAGTGTTGCTAGTTGTTCTACGCACCATTGCCACCGTAGAGAGAGAGAGACTCAGGCAGGCAGGCAGGCAGGCGGAGATAGAGACAGAGACAGGCAGGCAGGCAGGCAGACAGGCAGAGACAGACACAGACACAGACACAGACACAGACACAGACAGACAGACAGACAGACAGACAGACAGACAGACAGACAGACAGACAGACAGACAGACAGACAGACAAATAGATAGACACAGAAACAGAAAGACAGACAGACTGACAGAGATTTATATCGTTCCGGGGACTACCGTCATTAAAGGCACTGCTCCATCGGGTTTCCCAGAGCGTGGCATTGTTTCAGATATGGTCCTGTGGCGGTTGGCCTTGTCATACGCTGGCCTGGCACTTGACGGCTGTGACTGGCATAAGGTGGATGGATGGCCTGACGTGACTTGACTGGACGATTGTGATAGAGCCTCATTTGGCATGGTTCGTGTGTGTGTGTGTGTGTGTGTGTGTGTGTGTTTGTTTTTGTTTTTATTTCATTTATTTATTTATTTATTTTCAATTTTGTTTTACACATTTACTTATGTATTACTTTTGTTTTCCTTTGATCTTTTTTTTTTATTTACTTTTATTTTACTTTGTTGTTCTTATGTTTTACATAATTAAAAAAAAAATACCTTGATTTTATTTTACTTTTGTTATACTTTGATTGTTTTTCTTTTACTTTTATTTATTTTACTTTTGTTTTACTTTGATTCTTAGAACTTTTATTGTACTTAAAATTTTTTTGTAATTGTTTTACCTTTATTTTTTATGTTTTACGTTTGTTTTTTACTTTTTTTTTAAATTATACTTTTGTTTTCCTTTTATTCTTTATTTTTTTCATTTTGATTTACTTTTGGTGAACTTCAATAAAAAAAAAATAAAAAAAAACGTTTGCTTTGGTCCTATTTTCTCGCGGCTGCTTTGAGCGAGCGGCTCTTCCTTCGCCAGAGCCCTCGAACCTGTGCAGGGTTAATCTTGCTTTTATCTGCCGTGATAGCGCGGTCGATCTCGTCGTATTGGCTATGATCCGTGCTTTCGCTGTGCATCGCGTCATGATCGTTATCCTTATCTCGAAAAAAAAAGAAGAGAAGAGAAAACGAAAAGGAAAAAGGAAAAAAACAAAAAACAAATATGAATGAAAAGTAATGGGTATCCTTGACAGCGGCGGCGTGGCGTAGCGTCTTTGTTGGGGATTCTTACCTGTTGACGCCATCATCGCCGTCGTCATTACAGGAGGGGGGGGGGAGGTAGGAGGGAGGGGGGGGGAGGGGAGGGGAGAGGGGGAGAGGTAGGAGGGAGGGGAGAGGGGAGAGGTAGGAGGGAGGGGTAGGTAGGAGAGGTAGAGGGGAGGGAGGGGAGATGTGGGGGGGGGCTGGTGGAAAAGGGGGAGAGGTAGGAGGAAGAGGGGGAGATAGGAGGGAGGGGGAACGGGAGAGTTAGGAAGGAAGGGGGAGGGGGATAGGTAGGAGGGAGGGGGAGAGGTAGGAGGGAGGGGGGAGTAGGGAAGATGGGAGGTGGGAGGGGGATAGGTAGGGGGGAGGGGGGAGTAGGGAGGATAGGAGGGGGTGGTGGTATCTGTGGGACAATGACGTCGATTTGCTGGCATGTGTGTGTGGAGGGGGGGGGGTAAGGGGTGGAGGGGAAGTAGGAGGGGGGGTGGAGAGCATGTTGGTCGTGACGTTCATGAGATCATGCAGCGCTGGCTATTTCGGAGGTTTTAATCGGAGTGAATGACTTCATGCAGCGCCTGATTTCGTCTTGTACGCGAGTTTTGATGCGACTTTTTCTCGCCCACCTGCTTCCACTCTCTTCCTTTGTTCATCAGCTCCTCTCTTTTCCTTTTCTACCTAGCGCCTCTTTCTTCATCTCTTCCCCATTTCCTCTCTCCATCTCCATCTCCATCTCCTCCTCCTCCTCCTCCTCCTCCTCCTCCTCCTCCTCCTCCCCCTCCTCTCCTCCCCCTCCCCCTCCCCCCCTATGTATGTGTGTGTGCGTGTGCGTTTCTTTCTTTTACAAGTAAAATCAATCTAAGTATATATGTCTATATCTACAACATGATCCAAACGTGACAAAGGAAGAAAACCGCCTATGTTAGCCACACCCGATTTTCTACAAGTCACGCGCCATTCTCTACAAGCCGTATCCATATCGCCGAGCATTTTCTACAAGGATGCTCTCATTTTTCCGCTTCACTTTAGCCCACAAGTTTCTCGCTTACACAGACGGCACAAGCACGAATGTAAATATGGTGTGCTGACTCTGCTCTTCCGCCAGTGGCTACCAATTTGTCTGTCGCTCTCTCTCTCTCTCTCTCTCTCTCTCTCTCTCTCTCTCTCTCTCTGTGTCTGTCTAGCTATGTGTTCCTTACCTTCTTTCTCCCTGGTAAAAAAGGAAAAAAAAAAAAAACTATAAATAGATGGATAGCTAGATTTATAGGTAGGTGGACAGACAGACAGACAGACAGACAGACAGACAGACAGACAGACACAGACAGACAGACACAGACAGACAGACACAGACAGACAGACAGACAGACACAGACAGACAGACACAGACAGACAGACAGACACAGACAGACAGACACAGACAGACAGACAGACACAGACAGACACAGACAGACAGACACAGACAGACAGACACAGACAGACACAGACAGACAGACAGACAGACAGACAGACAGACAGACAGACTGACTCTCGCAGAGCTCGTTTATAATTTCTGTGTATGTGTTTGTGTCACGGACCGAGATGCTCGATGATGCGTTCTGCCGAAGAGCGTGACGCGCAACCCACCGACTGACGAAGGCGCTGTAGGAGGCGGCTTTCATTTATCTCTCTCAAGAAGGAGACAGGGGGGTACAGGTGGTTTCAATACAGAGGGAGAGGGAGGGTGAAGGTGAAGGTGAGAGGGGGAGGGGGAAGGAGGAGGGGGATGGTGAAGGCGAGAGGGGGAGGGGGAATGGGAAGGAGGAGGGGGATAGTAAATGTGAGAGGGGGAGGGGTGAAGGAAGTGGGGGAGGGGAGAGGGTAAGGAGAGGGAAAGGGAGAGAGTGAGGGTGAGGGGGAGAAGGTGAGGGAGTGAGTATAAGGGTGGGAGGGAGAGGAGGAGGGTGAAGGAGAGGGCAACTGTGAGAGAGGGTAGAAGAGGGGAGAGAGGGAGAGGGAGAGGGAGAGGGAGAGGGAGAGGGAGAGTGGAAGAGACACAAACACACACACACACAAACACATAAACACACAAACACACAAACAAACACACAGACATACAGACAGAGAGCATGTCTTACGTTCCTTACACTACCTAATGAACTCACGCCCCCCCCCCCCCCCCTCCCCTCCCCTCCCCTCCCCTTACACTCATTCTTATAACACATATCGGCGGATTTAGTGATTCGTGCGATGGCCGAGATTATGCTGCTGGTTTCGAGCGTTGGCCTTGGGGCTCGTACTGCGTCGTGTTATTGGCGATTCTAATGTGTTTTTATTGCTTTATGGGTGTTCATATCGTGTTATTTAGTTGTTGGCTTTGTGCTGTGAAGGAATTTAGCGGTTTGTTATCGGGTGAGAGAAGGAGAGAGAGAGGGAGGGAGAGAGGGAGGGAGAGAGGGAGGGAGAGAGGGAGGTTAATAAGGCTCATATTATGTGTTGATAGGACACTATGTATGGTCCTGAGATACGGAACGCCTGTAATAGCCTAATTATAACGCTTTATTCCACTCATATCTATACATATATGCCTTGCTACGTTGGGTAACATTAAACAGGCGACACATTCCTACCTGGCGTCGACCGATCGCTTGTAGACAAAACACACTTGGCGTCTCGAGGGTAAGGGAGAGAGGGAAAGGAAGGAAGAGAGAGTGAGTAAAATAGTTACACGGAGAGGGAGATGGCGGGAGGGAGAGGAAGAAAGGAAGAAGGAGAGGGAAAGGGAGAAAGGGAGACGGAGAGAGAGGGAGGGAAAGGGAAAAAGAGAGAGGGAGAGGGAAAGGGAGAAAGAGAGGGACAAAGAGAGAGAGAGGGTGGGAAAGGGAGAAAGGAACTGGAGAGAGAGAGAGAGAGAGAGAGATAGATAGAGAGAGAGAGAGAGAGAGAGAGAGAGAGAGAGAGAGAGAGAGAGAGAGAGAGAGAGAGAGAGAGAGAGAGAGAGAGAGAGAGAGGGGGGGGGGGTCTTATTATCTGCCACATAGATCCAGGAGATCGAAAGAGAGAGAGAGAGAGAGACAGAAAGGGAAAGATAGGAAGATGCGGAAATGATAAGTGTCTATGTGCCGTCAAAGCGAGACATTGAACAGCAGGTGCTCAAGTGTGTGAATAGGTCAGTTGTCAGTTGACGATCACCTCTTATTGAAGCGAGAGAAATCGAACCTTTTTACTGACGAACAAAAGATCGTTTTTTTTTTTCTTTTTCTTTTCTTTTCTTTTTTTTTTGTTGTATCGTTCGTCACCGTGAAGCGCATCGAGGTAACAGCGAGCACACACGAGCTCCCTTGTCTACAGCGACACGTGTCTGAGAGGGGGGGGGGGGCAGGGGGGAGGAGAAGAGGCAAACATGGGGGAGGGAAGAAGGAGAAGGAGAAGGAGAAGGAGAAGGAGAAGGGAGGAAAAGAAGGGAGGAGGAGGAGAATGGGTAGGGGAAAGGGGGAAGGAGGAGGAGGAGAAGGGGTGGGGGGAAGGGATGAGGAGGAGGAGAAAGGGGAGGGGAGGGAAGGAGGAGGAGAGAGAAGAGCAGGGGGAGTGAGAGGAAGGGGGGGAGAGGGAGCAAAAAGGGGTAGTGACCGTATGGCTTACTGAATCGCCACGTCTTTACCGAGTTTGTGATTGACGGTTGAATTGTGCACCTGGAGAATGTCTTGTTTTTTTTCTTCTTTCTTTCTTTCTTTCTTCCTCTCTCTTTGCTTTTCTTTGCGCCGTTTCTTTGTTCTCATTTGTCCAAGATTTCACTAGGATTTTTTTTTTGTCAATATTTTTTTTCTGCAAGTGATCATTGTCTTTCTTTCTCTCTCTTTTTCCCCACTTTCGCTTTCTGGTTGGTTAATTTCTTTTGATCTCTCTCTCTCTCTTCCATCACTCATCCTCATCTTGTGCAGTTTCTCCTACCTTTGTTTTTTTTCTAATGTCTCATTTCTCCTCGCTTTATTTCAATTCTCATTGTCTGCCTTTTCGTTTTATCTCTTCTCCCTATTTCCTCTTTTCCGTAATATACATATTCCTTTATCACATTATCCCCTTATTTTCCTTATTTCTCTCTCCCTCCCCCTCCCCCTCTCCCTCCCTTCCTTACTCTCCCTGTCCCTGTCCCTCCCCTACCCCTCCCATCCCCCTCCATCTCCCCCTCCCTTTCCCCGTACTTCTCCCTCTCTTTCCCTGTCCCTGTCCCTCTCCTTCTCCCTCCTTCCCTCTCCCTGTCCCTGTCCCTCCCCCTCCCCCTCCCTCCTTTTCCCTCCCTCTCCCTCCCCTTTCCCTCCCTCTCCCTCCCCCTCCCCCTCCCTCTCCCTCTCCCTCCCTCCCTCTCCACTGTCCCTCTCCCTGTCCCTCTCCCTCTCCCTCTCCCTCTCCCTCTCCCTCTCCCTCTCCCTCTCCCTTCCTACTTCCCCCTCTCCCTTCCTCCCTCCCTCCCTCTCCCTGTCCCTCTCCCTCTTAGTCACCTTCACGTTGACTTCAACATGACCATCACGTGACACTGAGTTCCGCGCTAAGGTTGGATAAGGGTGGAGGATGAGGTTGGGTCTTGGGGTTGAGGGCCAGATTGGGTCGAGTTTTTTAGGGGTTGGGGAGATGGGGTTGCGAGGATTGGGGGTGCAAGGGTGGGGGTTGTATTTTTTTTGGCGAAGAGTGGGTCTTCCAGGGGTTAGGGATGGGTCTCGATGGATAGGGGTGATAGGCGGGGTTGGGTCGCGTTCTATAGGGGACGAAATTCGAGGCTGGGGGTTGATTCAGGGCTGGGGGTGGATCCAGATGGGGTTAGGGGTTAGGGGTTAGGGTTTAGGATCTTGGTTATTTTTATCATGGCTGGGAAGAAGTGGCATAGCTTAGGGGTTCGCGCCCGGCCCCTCAGTCGACTCGGCCGTGAATGAGCGAGGGTGTCAACGTAGCAAGGTATATATGTATAGATATGAGGGGAATAAAGCGTTATAATTAGGCTATTACAGGCGTTCGGTATCTCGGCATGTTGGGGTCAAAGTCGGGGAGGAAAGGAAATAGTCAGCCTACCGTATTATCCCGCGGCCTAGTAAGCATGTGTCTCTACGAATGACCGCTACGACGTTTTCATCATGGTTGGGAAGACAGAAAAAAAGGAAAGCGTTGATAAAAGATTTTAAAAGAGGAAAGAGGAAGATAGGTGATAAGTGAAAGAAAAAAAGGATGATTAAGATTTAAGGGGAGGAGGAGGGGGGGAGGGAAAGGAACTAAAATTCAGGAAAGAAGAAAAATCTGAAATTTAACACAACGTTAGAATTGATAGGGAGGAAGGAGAAAACGATACAGGAAGGAAGTAGAAATCTAAAAGGTGAAGACAAAGAAAAAATAAAACATCAAACGTTATGCAGAGGGAGAGAAAGAGAAAGAGAAGGATGGGGAAAGAGAGAGAAAGAGAAAGAGAAAGAGAAAGATGGGGAAAGAGAGTGAGAAAGAGAGAAAGAGAAAGAAAGAAAGAGAGAGAAAAAGAGAGAAAAAGAGAAAGAGAAAGAGAAAGAGAAAGAGAAAGAGAAATAGAGAAAAAAAGAGCGAAGTCCGAGAGCTGGAGACGCAGTCATTTAGCCGATAGAACTGAACATAAGACTCTGTGTAGGAATTATGGTTCACGGAAGATAAGGCAAAGATAAACGAAGTATGTGTGTGCGACAGATAATAAAGAACGAAAAGGAAAATGAGAGGGAGAAATATATAGGCCATAAATAGGCACAGAGTTAAGGTACGATAGTTTAGCCGGTATTTTTTCTTTTTTTTAGCTTTTTTAAATGTATATTCAGGGTTGCTTGTGTCTCTGTTATATCTCCGTGCCCAAATACCCAGAGGAGAAGCAACGGTAAGGTTGGCAACGGTGTACGAGATAAACGCCGGAAAAGTTGGCAAACCTGTTTTTTTTTTTTTTTTTTTTACCTAATCGGTGGTTAGATTAAATGTTCTGTATCAGTACTTATCTAGGGAGGTGATTACGTGATAACGGATGAAAAAAAAATAGGTGAGTTGATTGTGGTTGGAAAAATGTGATGAGGAGGACGAGAGGTTAGTGTTACGTGCGCAGTGAGGAGAGAGGGAGAGAGAGACGGTCGTCTGTTGTTTTGGTAGGTGGATTTGGCCCTCCCTTCCTTTCTTTCTTTCTTTCTCCCTTTCTTTCTTTCTTCCTTTCTTTCTTTCTTTCATCCTTCCTTTCTTTCTTTCTTTCTTTCTTTCTTTCTTTCTTTCTTTCTTTCTTTCTTTCTTTCTTTCTTTCTTTCTTTCTTTCTTTCTTTCTTTCTTTCTTTCTTTCTTTCTTTCTTTCTTTCTTTCTTTCTTTCTTTCCTTTCTTTCTTTCTTTCTTTCTTCCTTTCTTTCTTTCTTTCTTTCTTCCTTTCTCCCTTTCTTTCTTTCTTTCTTTCTTTCTTTCTTTCTTTCTTTCTTTCTTTCTTTCTTCCTTTCTTTATTTCTTTCTTTCTTTCTTTCTTTCTGTCTTTCTTTCTTTGTTTTCTCTCTTTCTTTCCTTCCTTCCTTCCTTCTTTCTTTCTGTCTCTCTTTCTCTCTTTCTTTCTTTGTTTTTTCCCTTTCTTTCTTTCCTCCCTTCCTTCCTTCTGTCTCTCTTTCTTTCTTTGTTTTCTCTCTTTCCTCCCTTCCTTCTGCCTCTCTTTCTTTTTCTCTTTCCTTCCTTCCTTCTGTCTCCCTTTCTTTCTTTGTTTTATCTCCTTCTTTCCTTCCTTCCTTCCTTCTGTCTCTCTTTCTTTCTTGGTTTTCTCTCTTCCCTTCCTTCCTTCTGTCTCTCTTTCTTTCGTTTTTCCCCTATTTCTTTCCTTCTTCCTTTCCTTCCTTCTGTACCTTTCTTTCTTTTTATCTCTTCCCTTCCTTCCTTCTCTTTCTCTCTCTTCCTTTCCTCCTTTCTTCCATTCCTCCCTTCTGCTTTCTCATCGTGAGCCTCAGAGGAAATATAGTCATCCGAGGTGGCCCATTTCCCTTGAAAATTAGCAGATCCAGAGGAGTTGCATTAATCAGCGCACGGGCCTTTTTCGGTGTGAAAATGACCCCGAGTCGGATCCTCACTCAACAAAACACGCACTTCGATCAATACTTATCTAATTAATCCACTCGCGGGAGTCTTTAGAGATAAATATATAATGGCGCCGTAATTAAACCACTTGCTGGAGTATTTAAATGGGAATGATTAGCTGCGTAGTTTAACCACCCAAGGGAGTGAAAATTTCGGCGTGATTAAAATAGTGACGGGTGTAAAAATGGCGGTCAAGCATTCCATCGAGGCGCCATCTTGTCTTAATTGACTGCCCTCGCGTGTAATTGGCTCAGATGTCGCCAATTTACCGCTTGGATGTCATT
>NC_061826.1:40221891-40226891 GCF_019202785.1 Penaeus chinensis | reverse complement strand
CTAAATAATTGTGATTGATATACGTTCAGATAATACGAATACGTATATCGACCCAAAACATTAACAAAACAGATATCAGGCAAATAGATAAAACAAAATGAATATGTAAATACTAAGACCAAATGTACACAAGAATTACAAAAAAAAGAGACAAGTCTTAGAAAAGACCGACACCTGGAGACAGATAGACAACCAGTCTATTAATCCCATCAAGGGCACTGATTACAAGCCTTTTAATTAATCCTTGAAGGGGCACAAATTACAAGCTTTTGGGATAATAATCAGTCACGGCAGAGCATCATCACCGCCCTTGCACTCATCATCACAACCCACTTAACAACAAGCACAACCAGTAACACACGGCTCCAACCACACAGCTTTCAGTACCAGGAACGGGCCAAGCATGAAGGATGGGAGTCCGATTACCTCAGTGGCTACAGGTATGGCACTTCGTTGGCGGCACCTGCGACCACGTGTTCGGTGCCATGTGTCCTGTGTCATGTGTTTTTTTGTTTTTTGTTTTCTCCCTCTCGGCGTTTCTTTGCGTTGGTGTTGTGGCAAACGATTGTCAGAACACTTTATTTTTTCTTTTCCCGTGTGGCCATGCGCGCGGGACAAGCCTGGATTTTGTATCGCGCCTGGGTATTCAGTGCGATATGCTGGATGCCCACTCGTATGGCTTCTGATCCTGTGTGCACTTTGTGGGGCATGTTGGGCGTCCCTCACCAACAGTGGTTTATGGTATTATATCTATTTTTACATGACTTCTATTGGATTGGTAACCAGCGCTGCATATTGATTCGTACAGCGCGCGTGTGCCGTTTTATATATTTTTAAAGATATAATCGATGATTAGACTTGAAATGATTTTGATGATGATTGCACTATATATTTATTTTGTAATATTTTGAATTATTTTTATTGATGGTATTTGATTATTATTATAAAGAAATTCACTAGAGCCATGTTTGGTATCTTCATCAATATCATCACATCATCATTTATCATCATGATTAATATAATTTTGTTATCATTGTTTTTTTCTTAATGTTCGAATTGATATCCTTCTCCACGTCATCATTATTATCGGTATCATCATCTTTATGATATTCATTTTTATTATTTTTTGTCATTAGTGTTGCAGTTGTTATAGTAATAATCATTTTTAACAATCACAAGCACCTTGCCTATGCACAGACTCAGACGCGCACGCGCTGTATTTACCCACACCCACATCCGCGTTCGAGGTTATGAAAACGTGCAACATTCAGGTTTGACTGCATTGTTCCTTCCGCCATGTTGAGACCGACGGCGCTCACGGTGGAATTTTAAGAATGCCTGGGGAAAAAAAGGTGAGCGAAGAAGTGCGAAAACGGGGAATGGAACAAGAAAACGAGAGGCGAATTGAGGAATGGAAAGGAGAGATGAAGTGAGGGAGGAATGGAAACGAGAGACGAATAGAGGAATGGAAAGGAGAGATGAATTGAGGGAAAAGTGAAAACGAGAGACGAATAGAGGAATGGAAAGGAGAGATGAATTGGAAAAGTGAAAACGAAAGACGAATAGAGGAATGGAAAGGAGAGATGAATTGAGGGAAAAGTGAAAACGAGAGACGAATAGAGGAATGGAAAGGAGAGATGAATTGAGGGAAAAGTGAAAACGAGATACGAATAGAGGAATGGAAAGAAGAGATGAATTGAGGGAGAAGTGAAAACGAGAGACGAATTGAGGGAGAAGTGAAATCGAGAGACTAATTAAGGGAGGTATAAAAACGAAAAACGAATTGGAGAAGAGAAAACGAGAGACGAATCGAAGGAGGAATGAAAACGAGAGACGAATAGAGGAATGGAAAGGATCGATGAATGAAGGGAGGAAAGGAAACAGACGAATTGAGAGAGAATGAAAGTGTTGTAACGGAAGCCGACGGGAAATGATATAAAGATAATTATGGAATTATGAAAGAAAAAAATAATGGTTGAAATAAAATGAATGAGAAGACACGAAATAATCACTATACAACGTCTATCACTGTCTATTCCTTGTCGCGAAGGAAGAGAATAAGAAAAAAATAAGTAAAGGAAAAGAGACAGAGAGAGAAAGAGAAAAAAATAACAAGTGGAATGAGAGAATATTGAATAACGGAGTGACTTTCGGCTTCGCAGTCCCAGAGATTGGAATTTTGTATATAACATTTTTTTTTTTTTTTTTAAGCTGATCAAGTGTGTGATTTTGGTCACGTTTGTCATTATGGATATTTTGACGTTCTTTACCGCTTTTCCTCTTCCTGTTCCTCGTTATTATTGTCCTTTTCCTCCTTCTTTTCCTCCTCCCTTATTCCTCCTCTTTTAATTTTATTTCTTCTTTCTCTTTTTCTATCTCGTTATTCCTGTTCCTGCTTTTCCTACTTCTCCTCCTCCTCCTCCTCCTCCTTCTCTTCCTGCTCTTCCTCTTCCTCGTCCTACTCCTCCTCCTCCTCTTTCTCCTCCTCCTTCTTCTGCTCCTCCTCCTTCACCTCCTCCTCTTTCTTTTTCTTCATCTACTCCTCCTCACCCTCATCCTCATCCACATCCCCCCAATTCCTCCCTCCTCCCACCTCCTTCCCACCTCTCGCCTCCCTCCTCCCTCTTTCCCTCCTTCCTTCCTTCCTTCCTTCCTTCCCCCCAATTCCTCCCTCCTCCCACCTCCTTCCCACCTCTCGCCTCCCTCCTCCCTCCTTCCCTCCTCTCCCCTCCCCCTCCTCCCTCCTTCCCTCCTTCCCTCCTTCCCTCCTTCCCTCCTCCTCTCACCTCCCACCCACCCCCTCCCCCTCCCACTTTTCCACCTTTTCCCACTTCTTTTTATCCTTTTTTTCTTGTTTCCTTCTTCCCGCTGAATACCGCGTCACAGATTTCATCACACGTGTTCCCACAGCCTCGCAAACCCTCGAACGTGTCTGGGGAAAGAAGGGGGAGGGATAAGAAGAATCACCCCCCCCCCTCCTCCTCCTCCTCTTATTCCACTCGTCCACCTCCACTTGTGCTCCTTCTCTTTCTCTCTTTCTCTCTTTCTCTATTTCTTTCTCTCTCTTTCTCTCTATTTCTCTCTTTCTCTTTCTCTCTTTTTCTCTTTTTCTCTTTTTCTCTTTTTCTCTTTTTCTCTTTCTCTCTCTCTCTCTCTCTCTCTTTCTCTCTTTCTATTTATCTCTATCTCTGTCTCTCTCTGTCTCTGTCTGTGTCTCTGTCTCTGTTTGTCTCTTCCTCTCCTCCTCCTCCTCCTCCTCCTCCTCCTCCTCCTCCTCCTCCTCCTCCTCCTCCTCCTCCTCCTCCTCCTCCTCCCCCACCCCTTCCTTCAGGCGTCATGAATCCCTGTTATGGTCAGGCTGCTCGTTACCTTAGACTAGCGGGGGAAGAAGGGGGAAGGGAGGAGGGAGGGGAGGAAGGAAGGAGAGAGGGAGGGGGAAGTGGAGGAGGAAGGGAAGAAGGGAGAAAGGGGGGAATTGGGGGAGGGAGGGAGGGAGGGGGGAGAGGGAAGTGGAGGTAGGGAGGGTGTGAGGGAGAGAGGGAGGAGGATGAGAAAGGTGGAAAGAAAAGGTATAGGGTGATGAGAGGTGGAATTAAGGAGAAAAAGGAAGGGGAAGGGTAAAGAGAGAGGAAAAAAGAAAGAAGAAAAGGAGGAGGGAAGGAGAGGAAAATGAGGGAATTACGGAGGGAGAGAAGGAGGGAGGGACTTGGGGAGGGAGCGAAGGAGGGAGTTAGGGAGGGAGGGAGCGAAGGAGGGAGGCAGCTCAGGACGGAGGGAGCGAAGGAGGGAGGGAGCGAAGGAGGGAGGCAGCTCAGGAGGGAGGGAGTTAGGAAGGGAGGGGGCAAAGGACGGAGGGAGCGAAGAAGGGAGGGAGCGAAGGAGGGAGGGAGCGAAGGAGGGAGGGAGCGAAGGAGGGAGGGAGGAAATGAATGTGTGAAGCCGACTTTGGTGTTGTCTATATTTGTGTGTGGTGGTTGTCTTCTCGTTTCTGGTTTCTGTTGTATATAGAAGCATCTAGTTGTGTTCTTCGTCTCGTGGTTTGTGTGTTTGTCGCACAAGCTGTGTGTTTTTTTAATTCTTTTGTTTGTGTGCTTGTCTGTTTGTGTTTGAATGTTGTTCGGCCGATGTGCTTTCCTTTCAGGTTCGTTGTCTCGGTTGTTGTGTGTTGTTCAAAGGTGTTCAAAAGTTGTGTTATGTGTTCATAAGGTGTGTATGCACGCGCGTGTGTATCCTTGACTGTGTATACGTGCGGTTTTTCTTTGCTTTGCCGGCTGTCTTTGTGCCTGTCTGCCTATGCAACACATGCAAATGCAATCCCCAGACCTTGTTTCAATGTTGGTCATGATGTTGTTGTCATTGCAGACGTGACGTGCGTCCTTAAGTGTCAGCGTTACACTTCTTCTTCTCTCTCTCAAGGTACCGTTCAACTCCTCACCCTTTTGCCCGCGCTGCTCCGCTCTCACACTCTCTCGCGGCTTTATTCAGCTATTCTCTTTTTTCCTCTATGTTTCCTTCTTCTTTGCGCATCTTCTTCTCCCGTTCGTCTTCTTTCTCTCTTTTTTTTTTTTTTTCTAATTCCTCCCGCATAATTTCTCGCTCGAATGTCCTTGCCATCCCCCTTTTGCGTTTCCATTAATGTGTCTTTCCTCGACTGGCATGTGGCTTCGGCTTCGGCTTCCGGGCTTATTTGATAAACAGCTGATAACGATATCTGGCAATAATACTCGCTGCGCTCTTTCTCCCTGGCTAATTGATGTCGATAAAACTTTATGTGATATTTCTAGGCTTGTGATGGGCTGTCATCTTCTCTTCTCTTCTCCCCTTAATATATATATATATATATATATATATATATATATATATATATATATATATTTATATATTTATATATATATATATATATATATATATTTTTTTTTTTTTTTTTTTTTTTCGACTTTATCCTCTCTCTTCTTGTTCCTCCTTCTCCCTCCTCCTTCACCCTCCTCCCTCTCCCATCC
>NC_061826.1:40201891-40209391 GCF_019202785.1 Penaeus chinensis | reverse complement strand
TGCTAATCAGTCCTACCCTCTTGCAGATAATGGATCCGTCGGGAGTGCCGAGGATGGTCCGACCTATGTCCTGGAGCACTTGGCCACCTTCAGAGTGTCGCCAGAATCAGACCTCGTATATCCCGCAGATGGGATGCGACGTCTTCTACACATGGAGAAAACCTCAGGAATCTGGACGCAAAAGATGATGTTGCGGCTAGACAAGAAATGGGTTTGCATACAGTCACACGAAAATGGGGTGAGCTCCTGACAAGTGCAGTTTTTCCCCTCCTTTTTCCAGAAAGCTACCAGTATGTCTATTGTATGGAGACTTCATCTGTAGTATGTCTTTGATGTGTTCACTATAGATAAATTCTTGTGTTATGTGAATGATTTTAATGGATGAAGATAAGCATAAAATAAGCAAATAATATCTTGAATATAATCTTCAATATAAGATATTTATAATATCAAAAGGAGCACAAAAACTAATAATTGGATGTTCTGTGAGAAATTATGAACATAGTCAGAAGTAAGAACAATGATTTTCTATTAAATAAAGGTTCACATCTTTTTACTTTTTTATTCAGTGTAAGAGTACATGAATAAACTTTCCAGAGGAAATGTACCTGTATTCAGTTATTTTTATTGAGATGAAGATACACTTGCCTGTGTAGTGATAGTTGATGAGAGGTGGACAGGTGGTTTATGATAATTATTTGATAACTGATAGGTTGTTGCAGATGATTATTATAATTATCATAATCAGACATGTTACAATCAGCCCATCATAGCCAGCTTGTGGAGCAAATCGTTTCTTTCCTTAAAAAATTAAGTGTAGCATAGAGTGCCTGTGTCCAGAGTTGAACTGATGTACATATAAATCGTATTATAATTGCTGTGATATTATTCTATTTTTGTCTATCAATAATCATTTATGTATGACATTATCTGTTCAGTAACATTAGTCAAAGATGAACTATTCAGTAAATTATCAAAGAATTGGATGTTCCTCTGACCTTTTGTTTTGTACGCAGGTGAAGATAAGATAACATGCTACGGTTATCATGAAGACAAACATTGTGGCATGAATTACCCTGTGAATAACATAGCTGGAGTATTAGCATTAGCACTAGAAATTTCTTCTCCTGACAAATCTTGCAATAAACAAATTTCACGTTCTCACTGTTGATATATATGTGTATTTTTTCCCATGAGAAATACCTTATAGATGTATCATAATCTTATCTTAAAAGAATAATAAGAGATAAGGCTTATATTCTACGAATCACAATTGGAATTCTGCTTGATATCAGGTGTAGTTAGGGAATACAAGTTGCTTTTATTGCCTTGTTTGTTAAATGTAAAGTCAAATTTTTTTTGTGGTTTCTTTTTTTGCATATATATTCTTCAGCATTATTGAGTATTTAGAGTTTTTGAATGGAAAACGGCACTTTTTATAATTTGTATAATTTTTATGTCATCTTGTATACAGAGTCATGTCATAGAGTTGATAAGATAAAAGGATTTTCAACTTATTAAGGTATTTGATCTGTCTTATGAAAGATCAGGAAATAGATAGAATGCTATTCAGTAATGTACTGTTGATTTAGTCTAATTTATAACTGTATAAATGAATTTGCCAACAAATAGCTAGATTGAATTTGCATATACAACTTAATATGACTTAATTGTGCTGCAATCTTTTCAACACACTTTTTATTCTTGTGAGGTCATTCATTTGGCTATAGCAGAGATTCTCTCTGTTCAAGTCTAGCTGACAAATAACTACGTCTGCTTTTTATTTCACATAATCATTTGATTATGTTGAGGCAGCAGTGGTTACTTCTATTTGAATAAAGATAGTCATGTAAGAATGTTGAACAGTTCATATAACCATTACTGTTCTTGCTTGACACAAGTATTTCCAGAGGCATTATTTGAAAGTTCCTTGGGGGACCAAATATTCTTTAATAAGGCAAAGAGAAATTAACAGAAATTGCTGACTCTGTTAGAGTAAAGAAACACAGCAAACTTTCAACAGTGCTTTTGTTGTTGTAGCTTGAAAGCTTGCACCTCTTTGCTCCCCCTCCACCCCCAAATGCTGCCTTTGATTATTTCAATATGTTTGTTGCAACTCAATTGTCCATTTTCTTATCATTTGTATCTGTAATAGCATTCCATGATGCCATCTTTGCCCTAGAAATTACCTCATTGCCTTGCTTTCTTCTGTTTTAGGACACTGTGGAAAAGTTCCCTATGGAGTTGATAAGGGAGCCAACAGCATTTACAAGTGAAGACCCAAAAGAGCTGTACAACAACATTTTCATCTTCATTGTGGCAGAAGATCCTAAGCGTAACTACCAAAACCCAACAGAAATGCACATTTTCCAGGTACGAACAGATATTCTGCAGACAAGTAATGCTTGTTTCAAGGTCTAATCTTTTAAGCTCTTGTCTTTTAGTATAATTTACACAATTTACAAATGCCATGCCAATCAAAGGTGCATACTTACCAGGTTGTTAATAAAAATGAACTGTGCTTTGGAGGACTGCTGAGAGGAATTTTGTCATTGGGATTCATTTCTCTCAGGCCTCTTTCCCTTTTCCCTTAATCATCCTGTTTTTATCCAGTATGGTCTTATTTATGTGGAAGATCTCAAGAAATTTGTAGGTTCAGAGACCCTCATCACTTAGACAGGGAAATTCCCGGCCCATTTTTACTCAAGGACCCCACTCCCTTGCATAGGCCCTGGTGATTTGCCTTGAAGTTCAAAATAAGTAATGTCTGTTTGATAACTAGATACATGAATTTACAAATTACTAGTTTGGAAGAAAATTACTGTTTAATCCATGATGTATTATGTGCAGGCAGTACTATTTGCCACAATCATGGCAGGCTTTTCTCCTGACTTTTCATTATCAGTGAGACATATGTTGTGTATGTTAATATGTCTGATACTACTTGGCAATTTTCCACTTGCCATACCCATGATACCCCCATACCCCCTCACCCCCATACCCCACACCCCCACACCCCCATACCCCACACCCCCACACCCCCATACCCCACACCCCCACACCCCCACACCCCCATACCCCACACCCCCACACCCCCATACCCCCATACCCCCATACCCCCATACCCCCATTCCCCTTGTAAGCTCTGCACTCCTTTTATTTATCCATTTTCAAATAGGATATGAATCTATTCATTGTGAGTGACTTTGTACAAATATTTATGTGATATGTGAACTGGGTATAGAAATTGTTTACGAAGGCAAAAGGAAACTTGCAGGTGGTATTTTGACTTTTAATTTCCTTTAGATAAAATTTCATATAACTGAGATTGGTTTTGTTTAGAGGACAGGCATAAGATATCTAAAATTTGGAGTAAAGTTTTCTTGATCCAAATATAAGGTTTTAATGATACTGAAAGTTATTATTATAAACCACACTTTGTAATGATAAATTCATGAAGTTTCAACATCAGATTTGAGGAGATGTTAATGCTGAATATCTATATCTTTCATGGATGCTGCATGTGAGCATTTTATCATAATCATAAGTGGAACACCTACATACGAAATAATCAAGTAGTCTGTCATTTATCATAGATTTTTTATGTGTAAGAGATTTATCAAAGGGTTAATGGTAAATGTTTGTATAACTTGCTCACTTCAGACTGCAATGTAAATACATTGGTCTGAAATAATACCATCTCTAACATGCAGTGTCTGAGAAGAAGTACCAAGAAATGAGTCCTGATTCAGTCTTCCTCTGCCTCCCCCTTCCCTCTTTGATTCCCCTCTCCATCCCCTCTTTCTGATTCTCTTGCAGTCCTACATATTTTCACACTAGACACATGAATGACCATGCTGTACGTAAATGACAGAATCTAAGACCTGATGTCTTAGGTATTAGATGTATGTTTTTCATTTATATTACATTCATTGTACATTCCATACATTAATGAGTTATTTTACTTCCTTCCATGATATATTATTACAAACTGACATGAATAGCAGAGAGTGGCAACACATTGTCAGGGCTTGAGAGAGAATTTCTGTCATTATTATTATTGCATCATTGTAATATTGGAACAAGTGATAGGATTAGTAGTGCATGGGCTAGTGATAGGAAAGTACAGTTATATGATGTAACTTTCTTGCTCAGGTAAATTATTGAGGAATATCAATGAGAATGTGGTTGATAATAGAAGTTGAAATATGTTGAAAGGATCCCTTTAAGTGGGACGATTTCTTGAATATTTTATGATTGTTTAGTCATTTCTTTCCATATGGATGAATCTTCTCATAAGATTTCCTCTCATCTTATTAACTATGTATTCGGGAGTGGGTGTGGTTTTGGGTGTGGATGTAGTTGTGTATTATACATGTTCATATTTTCTAATTTATTAATTTGTATTTTTTCAGTTATTTAATAGTTTTTCTCCATATCATTTCATAGTTTTTCTTAGAAAAAATAGAAAAAATTCCTTTGTTTACATTTTCAAGCATCATTCGATTACTAAAAAATATATTCTTCATATAGAATGCTCAGAATAATGACCCTGTGATTTCTCTCACAGTGCTTACGAATTAGCGCCAAAGATGTGGTGGAAGACATGAAGCTTTTCATGTCTGGCAAGGGAGTGCCTGGGCGAGGGCGAGCAGCCAGAGCCGGGCGTGGAGAGCACATCCCACCTCCCCCTCAGGAGCCAGCGCCTGAACCTCCACTGGGAATGAATGGATATCGAGCAGACTTCTGTAAGTACATTGTTATGGCTTTTATAAATTTTTCATTGTATGGAAAAGATATACAAGGTGTAGTTATTTTAATAAAACTATCCACGAAAAGTGCTCTGCCTTTATAAATGTCATAAAGGTGTATTTACCATTGGGGATTCATTTCTTTTGATTTATTGTACCTGCTTGATTGTTCTGAGTGAGTTACTCTTACATGGAAAGGCACACGTGACAGGTGGGTGATGACTGATTACAGGATGACAACTTTCTTGATTATTATAACTTGAAATATTGTGATGTTATTCAGAACTGTGGGATTCAGCCAATTATCACCAAATTTTCAACTGCATCTTTGCCTTAATAAGACACATTTGAGTATTGGTTGGTATTTACTTTTGATGCATAATCTTTGCTGTATCTGCAGAGTTATCATTTTGCGTATTATATCAATTGCTGGAATGTTGTACAAAATACTTGGAAAGCTTCCACAATAAAAAGATTTCTATGCTAGTTGAAAATAAGCATTTCATCTGTACGCTGATGAAAACTGTGAATAATTATGTGAAGGAAATGATATTAGGGACCGCTGTGATACAACAGTAACAAAGTTGGCAAGGGACCAAGAGGGTCTTTAAGCAGAGTCTGCTCAGAGTCTGAGATGAGGAGAGGCATCTACTTTGGGTCATAGTTTTCACATACCAAGTAAAAGTCCTTTGAAAGGAGGCACTGTTCTAGCCCTTGTGACATAGAACTGGGTCATCAGTTATATTTGTGATGGATGAGTGTGCAGGGAAAAAATATAGCTGATTGTGTATTAAAGGAAGATGGGATAAAAGTGTAAAGCTATTTGTGTGATAGAAATTTAAAAGATGGCCAGAGTTTGCCTGCTGTTACAACAGTTGTTAAGGTTGACAAAAACACTTCTAGTCTCCCTCCCCCTTTCCTCTCCCTCTCAGTCTCCATGCCTCCCTATGTCCCTCCCTCCCTTTTCCTATTTCTCCCTTTCTCACCCCCTATCCCCCTCTATCCTCTTTCCCTCTTCTTCTCTCTCTCTCCCTCTCTCTCCCTCTCTCTCTCTCTCTCTCTCTCTCTCTCTCTCTCTCTCTCTCTCTCTCTCTCTCTCTCTCTCTCTCTCTCTCTCTCTCTCTCTCTCTCTCTCTCTCTCTCTCTCTCTCTCCCCTCCCTCTCCCTCTCCCTCCCTCCCTCTCCCTCTCCCTCTCCTCCTCTCCCTCTCCCTCTCCTTCTCCTCCTCTCCCTCTCCCTCTCCTCCTCTCCCTCCCTCTCCCTCTTCCTCTCCTTCTCCCTCTCCCTCTCCCTCTCCCTCTCCCTCTCCCTCTCCCTCTCCCTCTCCCTCTCCCTCTCCCATTTCCTCCCTCCCCCCTCCCATTTCCTCCCTCCCTCCCTCCCTTTTTCTCCCTCCCTCTCCCTTTTCCTCCCTCCCTCTCTCCCTTTTCCTCCCTCCCTCTCCCTTTTCCTCCCTCCCTCTCCCTTTTCCTCCCTCCCTCTCCCTTTCCCCCCTCCCTCTTCCTCCCTCCCTCTCCCTTTTCCCTCTCCCTTTTCCCTCTCCCTTTTCCCCCCTCCCTCTCCCTTTCCCCCCCTCCCTCTCCCTTTTCCTCCCTCCCTCTCCCTTTTCCTCCCTCCCTCTCCCTCTCCCTTTTGACATTCTTTCATTCCCGCGTAGCTTCACACCAGTCACACACGCATGACCACGCTCTTCCACCACACAGTCTGATCTCGCATGACCGATGACGTTTTGATCACTCATCGATCAAGCGAGGGGATGAGGGAGAGGTGCAGAGAGGAATAAAGGGAAAGAGAGAGAGAGAGAGAGAGAGAGAGAGAGAGAGAGAGAGAGAGAGAGAGAGAGAGAGAGAGAGAGAGAGAGAGAGAGAGAGAGAGAGAGAGGGGGGGGGGGGCTAAGGGGCAGAAAGAGGGAAAAAGAGTAGGACAAGGGGGGGGGGGGCTAAGGGGCAGAAAGAGGGAAAAAGAGTAGGACAAAATGACAGAAAGAAGGAAACGGAAACTGAGATAGAGATAGAGAGATAGAGAGATAGAGAGATAGAGAGATAGAGAGATAGAGAGATAGAGAGATAGAGAGAGAGAGAGAGAGAGAGAGAGAGAGAGAGAGAGAGAGAGAGAGAGAGAGAGAGAGAGAGAGAGAGAGAGAGGGGAGAGAGGGAAAGAGAGTAAGAGAGTAAGAGAGAAAGAGAGCAATAAAAATAATGAAAATGGCGGTTCCAGGCACGAGGGCGACGAGGCAGGTTGTGAACTCGCCTCACGTGGGGGAGTGCGGACACTTTGCACTCTTCTGGGAAATTACTTTTGCGGTCGTCGAATGTGCTTGTGTTGGTGGGGGGGGGGGGGTGAGTTTAATTTTTTCGTGCATCTTTTGCTTGTATTTGCTTTAGATGTTTTTTTCTTTTTACGTGACGTTTTTTTTTAGAATTTATGGTGATGATAGAGGTAGTGATTGTTATTGTTATTTTTGTTAATATTATTATATAAACTATAATTACTTTGATTATTGTTAGTATAATTGTAGTAATGATAATCATGATAATAATGATAATAATATTAATAATAATAATAATAAAAATAACGATAATAATAATAATGATAATAATAATAATCATTATTATTATTATTATTATTATTATTATTATTATTATTATTATTATTGTTATCATTATTATTATTATAATTACTACTACTACTACTACTAATATAGTATTATATTAGTATTGCTATTATTATAGTTATTTTTGTTATTATT
>NC_061826.1:40191149-40199291 GCF_019202785.1 Penaeus chinensis | reverse complement strand
TCCTCGTGATCTATTGGTATTATTATATTTTTTTCTTTTTTCTTTTCTCCTCTCTTTGCTACCTTCTCTTATCTCTCTTTATTTTTTTTATTTATGTTTTTTATTTTTTGTTTCTCCTTTCTTTCTCTTCTCTCTTGCCTTCGTTTGATCCATATATCTTAGAAGGTCGATTTTTGTTTCACCGCCTTCGTTATTATCATATAGGGAATAACTGGCCTAGTTTCGATATTGTGGGAAGGAGAGTAAGTGAGGAGAAGGGAGGAAGAGAAGAGAAAGGAAAGGAAAGGAAGACAGGTGAGAGGCAAAAAGAGGAACTAGAATGTGCGTATTTACACATTTCCTCGCGCGCGTGTGCGTGAGTGTGTGTGCGCGGTCACGGATGGTGTGCATGTGTACACCGGGGAGGGATGATTCGTCCAGCGGTGTGTCAGGACCGTTATTAAGGCCTGGTCTGTGCACGGCGGGCTGGCACGGCGCGAGAGCTCGGCTAGTTAGCAGGTGTGAGCGAGTGACTGCCGCGAGGGGGTTTGATTACCAAATTGAGTGAGGTGTTCTGCTGATTCACTCCTCGGAAGCCAGGAAAGCGAGGAGTGAAGGAGGAGGGTTCGAGTGGCGTCGAGGAGAGAGGGGAGCGGAGAGGATGAGGCAAGGAGGAGGAGGAGGAGGAGGGGGAGTGGCGACGGCACCTCGCGGAGTCAGGGCACACGACTAACCAAGAGCTCAGTCTCCTTCGACGGTCCGCCCCGCCCACACGCACACACACACACACGCACACGCGCTGTTTGTCGTCACTGCCCCCTCCCCCAACCTCTCTCCGACTCCCACCCTCACGCCCACACGGACTCTAGCGCCCATCGCCCGCCACTCTAGCTCGCAACACGCCCAAGTGAGGAACGCACGCAGGCGAAGGAGGGAGGGAGTTGTTGTGCGAGTTGAAGGGGCGGCCTCAAAGAAGTGATTCCTTAGCATTCCCTCGTGGAGAGGAGGGCAGATTTCCCAGGTGGATTTGCAAACGACTGTACAAAAAGATAATTAAGGAGTGCGAAAAGTGTTCAGAAGTGGGTCATAGTGCGAGAGGGTCTTCGAGGAATATGCATCTCCGAGGAAGTGTTACCTCTTTGGGTCCTCGCGAAGAGCAGTGCCAGTTCGGAGGAGTCGAGGAGTGAGTGCGCGGCGGCGCCCGCTCTCGCCCTTTCCCCGGAGGAAGGAGGAGCTCAGACGGAGGCACAGCGTCGCGAGAGCCAGTGCCGCCCGAGGAGTAAGCCAGCGAACGGAAAAAAGTGCCAGGAGGAACCCCCACGACTTCGAGGATCCAGCGGAGGGTGGTGGCGCCCGCAGGGAAGAGGATGGGCGCCCAGGAATTGGAGAGCGTGCCCGAGAACGGCGAGGTCAAGCTGGACCCCCGTGGCACCTCCGCCGCCACCACGAACGGGAGCACGCAGAGTGAGTCCTCGTGTTTTGTCTTTAGGAGTCGAGGTGACAAAAATCTCGCCGCGTTGGCTCGTTACGCTTTTTTCCTCCCGCGTTGGTCTCTGGCCAAGGTTATGAAGGCTTTTCCGTGATTAAAATCTCAAACTTATCTATGAGGTGTTGGTGTCCAGTATTGTATTACGGCATTATGTTACCTCGGTCTGTCGTTGGAAAAAGAGATAGGTGGTCTTTCAATACTTGCGAATGTTTGTTTGTTGCTGTAGCAGACAGGTGCCTCCCTCCCGGCTAGAGAGGGTACTTAGGCCGCGTCTGCGATGCGTAAAAACAACTTGATTTTATGCTTTGCTGACTATGTTTTGGTTTTGTGTTTCTCTGTTTTATTTTTTCATGGTTTATAATTGATAATACTTTTTTATCATCATCATCAATATTTTTTTTCTTCTATTTGGTATGTTATTCAGTTATCATCAAGCAAGACATGAAAAAAAATATATAAAAAAGGGTAAATGTGAACAATAGAAACAATGAGGAAAAAAGAACCACGAGACCGGAAAGGAAAGAGGATCGGAATCCACAGAAGTCACATGGAAAATCGAAACGAAAAAAAAAAAAAAAAATATGGGTTAAGTTCCCAAAGGCTCATTTCACGTTGTGGCTCTTGGCTTGCCGTTCTGTGTGATGTTGCTTCGTGTGGCGACGTGGGAGAGAATGAGGGTTACTTGGTATTACGGGGGAAAAGAAGGGAGATTTTACGTTGCGATCGGAGTGGAGAGAGGCGATATAGGGCTGAGGAGTGTGGGGAAAAGTGGGTGAGTGGATAAATAGGGTAACGGGGGAGTGAGTCAGTCAGTGAGTGAGCGAGTGAGTGAGTGAATGAGGGAATAAATAAGGCAATGAGTGAGTGAGTGTGTGGGTAAGTGGGTGAGTGAGTTGAGTAAGTGAGCGAGTGAGTGAATACATAAGGCAACGAAGGAGTGGGTGAGTGAGTGAGTGAGTGAGTGAGTGAGTGAGTGAGTGAGTGAGTGAGTGAGTGAGTGAGTGAGTGAGAGAGTAAGCGAGTACGTGAGTGAGTGAGTAAGCGAGTGAGTAAGCGAGTGAGTGAGTAAGCGAGTGAGTGAGTAAGCGAGCGAGTGAGTGAGTGAGCGAGTGAGTAAGCGAGTGAGTGAGTGAGTGAGTGACTGAGTAAGCGAGTGAGTGAGCGAGTAAGCGAGTGAGTAAGCGAGTGAGTGAGTGAGTGAATGAGTAAGCGAGTGAGTGAGTGAGTGAGTGAGTGAGCGAGTGAATAAGCGAGTGAGTGAGTAAGCGAGTGAGTGAGTGAGTGAATGAGTAAGCGAGTGAGTGAGTGAGTGAGTGAGTGAGCGAGTGAGCGAGTGAGTAAGCGAGTGACGTAACGTGTCTTACGTGCGTGCGTCCGCGAAGATAGGTCGGAGACGGCGACGGCGGCGCAGACAACGGTGTGGTCAGATTGTCCAGTTACGTGGCCTATTAGCCTGCTCGAAGAAGACGTAATGGAATGAAAGAATGGCGTCGGCGAAGGGAGATTGACGCTTACGAAGGCAGGGAGGGGAGGGGGGCGTAGGAGGGAGGAGGAGGAGGAGGAGGAGGAGGAGGAGGAGGAGGAGGAGGAGGAGGAGGAGGAGGAGGAGGAGGAGGAGGAGGAGGAGGAGGAGGAGGAGGAGGAGGAGGAGGAGGAGGAGGAGGGAGAGGGAGAGGGAGAGGGAGAGGGAGAGGGAGAGGGAGAGGGAGAGGGAGAGGGAGAGGGATAGGGAGGAGGGAGAGGGAGAGGGAGAGGGAGAGGGAGGAGGAGGGAGAGGGAGGAGGAGGGAGAGGGAGGAGGAGGGAGAGGGAGGAGGAGGGAGAGGGAGGAGGAGGGAGAGGGAGGAGGAGGGAGAGGGAGGAGGAGGGAGAGGGAGGAGGAGGGAGAGGGAGGAGGAGGGAGAGGGAGGAGGAGGGAGAGGGAGGAGGAGGGAGAGGGAGGAGGAGGGAGAGGGAGGAGGAGGGAGAGGGAGGAGGAGGGAGAGGGAGGAGGAGGGAGAGGGAGGAGGAGGGAGAGGGAGGAGGAGGGAGAGGGAGGAGGAGGGGGAGGAGAGGAGGGAGAGGGGGGGAGGAGGAGAGGGAGGGAGGAGGGAGAGGAGGAGGAGGGGAAGGGGGGGGCCAAGAGGAAAAGGGCCGTTTTCGAAAGGTGTTCAAGACACGTTCGGCTCGGCAACCCCCAGAACCGCTAGTAAAGGAACCTGGGCCTGTCCCCGAGAGAGGAGGAGGCTGGCGATGACCGAGTCACTGCGGAGCAAGAGTCGAGGAGAAAGAGCTTTGGATTTTAATGTTAAATTTTGAAAAAATCCCGCACCAACACACACACACAAACCCGCACGCGCGCCGCACACACACACACACCACACACACCCACCCCACACACACACACACACACACACTCACACACCACACCACCCACACACACTCAAAACCAACTCACACACACCACCCCGTCCCCCACACAAAACACACACACCCCACACACACACACAACACAAACACATACCCATACACATACACATCCACATACACATACACAAAAAAACAAACACATACCAAATACCCCTTTCCCAATACACATACACACACATAAAACACATATACACATATACACATATAACCATAAACACATATACACATATCCCACCATATACACATAAAAACCAAACACATATACACTCCCACATATACAGACCGACGGACTTTCATGCATACGTATATTTAAGGAGAAAAGAGAGAGAAGAGAGAGAGAGAGAGAGAGAGAAGAGAGAGAGAAGAGAGAGAGAGAGAGAGAGAGAGAGAGAGAGAGTGGAGGAGATAAATGGACAGGTTCGTTCGTGCGTGTAGGGTACGTGTCTGCTGGTTTGTGTAGGTGTGTGAACAGTACACATGTTCTTCACATTACATTATCTCGCCCCTCGACTCGCCACTACTCACTCACCACTTTTCACTCGCTACAACTCTCGCCACTACTCACTCACTACTACTCACTCATCACTTCTCTCTCACCAATATTTGCTCACTATACTCACTCACTCATTATTCGCTCCCCACAACTTACTCACAACAACCACTCACTCACTCACCACAACCAATCACTCACTCACCACAACCAATCACTCACTCACCACAACCACTCACTGCTACTATCTCACTACTCACTCATCACCACTCACCACTACGTACTACTCACTCACCTCAACTAACTCACCACCACTTACTCACTACTCACTCACCACGCGGAGTGCGGAATAGCGAGAGGAAACACGCGCCGGGTTGCGTCATCTGCCCCGGGAGAAAGTGTGGTAAACGCTGCCCAAATTATGTTGAATGTCGCCGTGACAATTATTCTGCGGGGGAACTGATAGTGGGTAAGGGGTAGGGGGGAAAGGGAAAGGAAGGGAGGGGGAGGGAAGAAGGGGGGAGGGGAGGAAGAAGGGAAAGGGAAAAGGGAAGAACGGGGTAGAGGGAGGGAAAGGGAGGGAAAGGGTAAAAGGGGGAAGAAGAGGGAAGGGATGGGAGGGGGGGGGAGGGGAGAGAGAGAGGTGGTAAGGTGGATGGGGAGGTTGAGAGAATGGGGCAAAGGGGTAGGGAAGGGAGGGAAGGGGGAGGGGGGAGAGGGAGGTGGAAGAGTCGAATGGGGTAAGGGATTGAGGGAAGGGGGAAGGGTGAAGGAGGGAGGGGGAATGAGGTAAGTGGAGATTTGGGTAAGGTGGATGAGGGGAAGGAGCAGAAGGTGGTAGGTGGTAAGCGCTAGTAGGGAAAGGGGAGGAGGGAGGAGGGGAAGGGGAGGAGGGAGGAGAGAGGAGGGGAGGAGGGAGGAGGGGAAGGGGAAGGGGGTAAGTGAGAAACACTCTACAACCTCGGAACCTATTGATGGTAATAGTTAGCCGGTGAAGGAATCAATGAAGCGAGAGAGACTGTTAGCACAGATTGCGAAGAAGGAGAGTAAAGAGAGACGAGAGAAAGGAAGATTTATATTGACCAAAGGGGAAGGAAGGAGGGAGACGGAGAGGAGGAGGAAGAAGAAGAGAAGGAGGAGGAAGAAGAAGAGAAGGAGGAGGAAAAAGAGAAGGAGAGGGAAAAAGAGAAGGAGGAGGAAAAAGAGAAGGGGAGAAAAAGAAAGGAGGAGGAAAAAGAGAAGGAGGAGGAAAAAGAGAAGGAGGAGGAAAAAGGAAGGAGGAGGAGAGGAGGAGGAGAGGAGAGGAGGGGGGAGGGGAGGAGGAGGAGGAGGAGGAGGAGGAGAAGAAGAAGAAGAAGAAGAAGAAGAAGTAGGAGACATGGGCGTGAGAAGGGTAGTAAGAATAAAGAGTAAGAAAGATGAGGAGAGGAGTATGGCAAGAGAAGAGGTGGAGATGTGGCATGAGAAAGAGGAGGAGGAGGAGGAGGAGTGGGCGTGAGTAGGAGGGGTGGGGAGGAGGGCAGACTCGCTGAGCAGAGGTCGAGGCCATACGCTGAGCAGGAGGGAAAGCAGAATTTCATTTCGATGTTCCAAACTTCATCGCCTGCTTTGAAGTTTGATTTTATTGCCCCTATTTCATTTTCTTTCCTTCATTCTTTTTCTTTCTTTCTTTCTTTCTTTTTTTCAGTTTTCACCTTCCTTCCTTTACACCCCGGATCTTTTTTGTAATTTTTTTTTTTTTTACAGTTGTTTACAGATTCTTTTCTTCGTATTCTCGTATTTTCTTTTCTTTTTTTCTTTATGTTTTCCCGTCTTCGTCTTTTCCCTCTTCGTCCTCTCTCATTCTTGTACTTCTTCCTGCTTCGCTCAACGCCGATGACCAGAAAGGACGCGATAACTGAAGCACCTGCAGCGTGGTTTGCGTTGCGGGGTCGGGGGTTCACCTGATCTGGCTTCCCCTGACCCTTGCCTCGCCCTCGCCTCGCCCTCGCCTCGCCCTCGCCTCGCCCCCCCGTACTCTTGCCTTGCCACGGTCTCACCCTCGCTTCACCCTTGCCTCGCCGTTCCTGTGAGCTCCGTCTTGTCTTGTCCTTCATCCTTGCTTCGCTCTTTACCTCGTCCTCTCCGTGCTCTTGTCTTGCCATTGTCTCACTCTTGCTTCGTCCTTGCTTCGCCTTTGCCTCGTCCTTGCCTCACTTTCCCCTCGCCCTTGTCTCATCCTCGCCTCGCCTCACTCTTGCCTCGCCCTTGTCTCATCCTCGCCTCGCTCAGGCCTCGCCCTCGCCACTGCCAGTGAGACTCGCCTCTGCCGGTCGTGCCTCAGACATCTGGCTCCTCGTGCATCTTGGGGAAGGTGAGGAGGTGGTGGTGTTCGCTGCACAGTCCTCGTCTTTTGCGCTCGTCGTCTGTCTCTTTCTCTTTCTCTCTTTCTTTCTTTTTCTTTTCTCTTTTTCTTTCTCTCTCTGTCTCTTTCTCTCTTTTTATTTCTCTCTTTCTCTTTCTCTTTCTCTCTCTATCTTTCTTCCTCTCCCTCTCTCTCCCCATCTCTCTCCTCCTCTCCCTCTCCTTCCCTTTCCCTCTCTCTCCCCATCTCTCTTCTCCTCTCCCTCTCCTTCCCTCTCCCTCTCTCTCCCCATCTCTCTCCTCCTCTCCCTCTCCTCCCTTCCCTATCTATCTTCCTCTTTTCCCTTATTCATATTTTCTCATTTTCTATTTCGCCTTTAAATTTTTTGTGCGAGAAGAGATAGTAGCCAAACAGGTACGGCGCGCTTGTCATGTGTACGCGGTGCGAGAGGGCATGGGGGGGCGACCAAGGGGGCATGTGATAGAAGGTGGGTGGGGGGATAGTGAGGAAGGGGGGAGAAGGAAGGGGGGGTGGATGGAAGAAGTGGTTTTGAAGTGAGAATCGGGGAAGTGGAACCCCCCCTCCCCCTCCCCCAGCGCAGCCTCCTTCCCCTTTAACCCGACGCCTGAAAAATGGGCGCGTCGAACCCGTAGAGTTTTTTTTTTTTTTTTTTTTTTTTTTTTTTTTTTTGGTGACGACGGGGCGCCATGTGTTCGCGATTTGCATGTAGCGTCGTCTTCCATTCTCTCTCTCTCTCTCTTGTTCGTTCGCAAGTCGTTATCCGTCCGTCTGTTCTCTCCTTTCCTTTGTCATCATCTCATTATCTCTACTGCTGCTGCTCCTCATTCATTCGCTGGTTGTCATACGTACATTTATCGCCGTCGCTTCTGTCACTCGTGTCGCTCTTTCAAACATGACAGTAATGAGGCGCACGGGGAGGGCCAGATGGCAGCGGCGTAGTGCACAAGCGTGAGGTCAGCGTGACAAGGACAGTTAAGTGTGACAGCTGGGGTAGCAATCTGCCTGTCACGCGCCCCTCCGCTGTTATCTGCTGTGTCACACTCTGTTGTTTGTTTGTTTGTTTGCGTGTTCACCTGAAATTTGTTGTTATTTTCTGGTATTCTTCTTTGTCGCGATGTTGGTTGTTGTGTTGTGTTATTTGCGTTTCGTATTTTTTTTAACCTCTAGTGTCCTTTCCTTCTATTCACTTCATCTTCCTTATTTTCCTTTTAGTTCTGTTTTTCTTCCTCCTCCTCCCTCCCCCTCCTCTTCCCTCTCCTTCCTCCTCCTCCTCCCTCCTCCCCTTCCTCCTCCTCCTCCCTCTCCTTCCCCCTCCTCCTCCCTCTCCTTCCTCCTCCTCCCTCTCCTTCCTCCTCCCCTCCCTCCTCCCTCCCCCTCCTCTTCCCTCTCCTTCCTCCTCCTCCTCCCTCCT
>NC_061826.1:40153649-40178649 GCF_019202785.1 Penaeus chinensis | reverse complement strand
GTGTGTGTAAGCGTATTGTAATTGTAAGACAGAGTGTCTGATACAGACACAGACGACAGGCAGGTAATAGACAGACAGACAGACGTACGATTCTGCGAGCCAAATGTCATTTAGAGCAGCAAAAACGCATTTATGATTTGCAGGAATAGTGCACAAGCCACGTGCGCGTCGTGTGTGCGTGTGTATGTGCGTATGAGTTTGTGTGTGTGTGTGTGTGTGCGTGTGTATGTGCGTATGAGTTTGTGTGTGTGTGTGTGTGTGTGTGTGTGTGTGTGTGTGTGTGTGTGTGTGTGTGTGTGTGTGTGTGTGTGTGTGTGTGTGTGTGTGTGTGTGTGTGTGTGTGTGTGTGTGTGTGTGTGTGTGTGTGTGTGTGTGTGTGTGTGTGTGTGTGTGTGTGTGTGTGTGTGTGTGTGTGTGTGTGTGTGTGTCTGTCTGTGTATGTGTGTGTGTGTTTGTGTCTTTCAGCGTGCCTGCTTCTGTCCGTATTCACGTACTTGTGTGCCTGAGGCCTAAGGGACCGAGGGGGGAGGGGGGAGGGAGTGTCAGGTGTGCGGAACGAGTATATTGTCTCCCTCTTTACCTGTTACCGCCTCAGTCGTTCACCAAAACACCATTATCAGCTTAGATATCTCTGTTACGATTTTCTTTTCTGTTATATTTCTTCTCCCCTGTTTTTGCATTTAACAACTTCAGAAGCAGGAGTAATTTAATAATCGTGAAATTCAGCTATTCCTACGATCATCAGCTTTAGCTTTTACTTTCCACCTTGCGTTACGCCTCCCCCCCCCCTTCCTTCCCCTCCCCCTCCATCACCACCAACCGACCACCTCCCGGAAAGTACCTCAGTGGACCTTTAAAGTTCAAAGTTGATCAGGGAAAGTTCACACGGCGGAATCGTGTGTGTGAGCGTAAACGAGATTTTTTTTTTGTTTAGATATTGTGTGTGTCTGTGTGTGCTTTGTAGTTTTCTTAAAGAGTTGGTGATATCAGTATTTCCGTGCGTGTGTGCGTGCGTATGAGCGTGCGTGTGTGTGTGTGTGTGTGTGTGTGTGTGTGTGTGTGTGTGTGTGTGTGTGTGTGTGTGTGTGTGTGTGTGTGTGTGTTTTGTACCTGTGTCGTGTGTGTGAGCGTAACAAGTTTCTTTTTTATTGTGTGTGTGCTTTGTAGTTTTCTTAAACAAGTTGTCGGTTTTCATTCGGGGAATTTAAAAGGAGTGGCGGCTTCTTGTTGATTGCCGATAATTGTTTTTTTTTTTTTTTAGATATCATGAAGGTTGATTCTCACATTTGTTTTATATCAGTGAGATGCTCCGCTTATTATTTCCTCCCCACACTAAACATACACGTCGCATATATACCATGAGGCATAACCCCAAAACACATATGTATGTGGATTATTATTTTCCTCACTAAACACACACATCACTTGTATACCATTACGGATAACCTTATACGCACGTAAGTGCGAGCGTACACACACACAAACACACACACACACACACACACACACACACACACACACACACACACACACACACACCCTCCCTCACCCCCCCACACACACATACGCACCCCCCCCCCCACACACACACGCACCCCCCCCCCCCCACACACACACGCACCCCCCTCCCTCACCCCCCCCCCCCCCCCCACACACACACACACTAACAGAGCTTCACGTGAGGAAGGAAATGCGCGAGTGATTTTGCCCTAGATTGCAAGGTCAACTACTAGGCGAGGTCGGGTATGACACACCGGAGGGCGGAATTGGGGCGTTGAGAGGCCGCTCTACGTGAAGCGCGCGTGTGGGGAGGGGGAAGGGGGGGGGAGGAGGAGGAGGACTGGACGATATATTTGGCGTTAAATTGAGTTAAATGGTGTGGTTATTTTGTGCCATTATCAAATTCTGGCGGTGAACGTGAAAGCAAAATCACCGAAAACAATTTGAGAACAAATAAATTGGTGTTACAGGAAATATTTTTGGAACGAGAACTTGACGTGGAATAAAAAAGAGCATGAAAATGTAACTATGGTGTTATAAGAGACACCAAACGTAACAAAAAGAAACAGTGGACTGAAAGAAAACAAAAGGGGGAAAGAAAATAGCGTGCTCAGAGTAGTTACCGGATAGAAAGAGAAGAAGAACAGAGGAAGAGAAAGAGGAGAAAGGAGAGAGAAAAAAAGGTGGAAGAGGAGAAAAGAGAGGAGGAGGAAGAGGAGTAAAGAGAAAAAAAAAAGAAGAGAAGAAAAGAGGGGAAAAAAAGAAGTAAGAGGAGAAAAAAGGAGGTGGAAGATTAGAATAAAGGAGGAGGAGGAGGAGGAGGAGAGAAGTCGGAATGGTACACACGGGCGTCCCGGGCGCTGCCACCGCTATGGAGGGATCGCGGGCGGTGGAGCGGGCGCGCCTCGCCTACCAACGCATGATGAGGACGGAGATGATGCGAGGTAAGGACGGAGAGGGAGAGGGAGAGAGGAGGAGAGGGAGAGGGAAAAAAGGAGAGGGAGGGGGACAGAGTACGAGAGAGGGAGATGAAGAAAGAAAGAGCAAGAAAGAGGGAGGGGGAGAGTGTAAGAGAAAGGGAGATGAAGAGAGAACGAGCAAGAGAGAGGGAGAGGGAGAGAGAAAGAGCAAGCGAGTGTAAGAGAGAGAGAGAGTAAGGGATATTTTTAGAGAAGCCTGCCTCCCTTTTTTCTTCAGATTCCAAGTAACAGTAACAAGACCAAGTTTGCCTTGCTGTCCTCGAGGTAACTGTCAGGCGCGCGTTTGTGCAAAATGTCAATTTTCTTCTCGGCAACATGCCCGAAGGAGGGACGTGTAGCCTTTGGGGAATGTAATGCATGTTCTGTTAATCCCAGTGTACAGTTAATTTATAGAAGAAAAAGATATGAACTGAAATATGAAGGTGTACTTGCTTCGATAATTAAGGAGTTGTTCGTAAAGAGCAGGTTAGCTGTTTGAGTGTGTATGGAATGTAGGTCAGCTGTGTTTATTTTCTTTATAGGTATTCAGCACTGGATCCAAATCATGCTCAAAAGTAACGCTGAGTTCAGTTTTGTTGTGGTAGTATTTTGTAGATAGCATTTACCAGCAACTTTCTTATTAAACGTTGGTGGCATTACCTAACACCTCTGCGCGGATAAAAGCCTAACTTTCTTATTAAACGCTGGCATTATCTAGTAAACAGAGCGTAGGATTGCCTTCAATGAAAGAGGAAGGTTCCAATTAGTGAAGACAAGTGGCTGCGAGAAAGTAGATGTTCAGTAGAAAGTAGAATCTATTTTTTTTTTTTTTTTAAGATCCAGCGGGCATTCACAGAAGCCATGAGAACAGGCCTAGCGAGGTGTAGCCGTCAATAGCTCGTGTACGTGAAAGTCTCCTTTACAAATGAAGAGAGAAAGAAAGAGAGGGATGTGTATGCGTTTGTATAAAAGTGGGTTGGATGGAAGGGAGACGGGTGATGTAGAACCGTTGATTGTCTTTTGTACTGTCCGTGTTAAAAGGAAATTTAGTTCACTTTTCACTCTTTGTGGAGACGGGTGATGTAGAACCGTTGATTGTCTTTTTTACTGTCCGTGTTAAAAGGAAATTTAGTTCACTTTTCACTCTTTGTGAGGGGGACTTTTTCCGAGGGAGGGAGACTGGTAACTTGATTTGCTTTTAACACTTGAGGGGGACTTTAAGATAAGGAGAAGAGTATGTAGAGGGTGATTTGGTTTACTTTTAACACTGAAAGGGGATATTTTCATTGGGAAGATACCGTGTAAAAGATAACATAGTTTACTTTTAACAGTTAAAGGGATTTTTTTTCGTATGATTTGGTTTACTTTTAACATTTAAAGGGGAAGTTTTCTCAGGGAAGGTACTATGTAAAAAAAAATATATAGTTTTACTTTTATCATTTAAGGAGGACTCTTTCTTATAGAGGATGGAAGGGAATGGAAGGGTGTAAGGTCACCTGTTGCTAAATGTACAGACGAGGAAGTACATTTTGTTACTGTACTGTAGTTGGTGTTAATGTTAAGGAGACAAGAAATGTAATGCTGAGTGTGAAGTATTTTGTTGTATATCAATGTATATTTTCTGATCAATTTCGTATTATTGTCGTCTGTCCCCCAACTACCTGTAGACAAAGTTTCTGAATGATAGTACCAAAGTGTCTGGATAAATTTAGGAAGGGTATGGAGCCGATATCAAAATGGAAAGGCTGTCAAAGAATTTATAATGAGATTTTTTTTATTAATTTCGTATTTTATTTATTTTTTTATTCTATTTATTCATTTTTCTAATTTCGTAATTATTTATAATGTGTTTTTTTCTCATCTTTGTATATATATTTAGGAGCCTAGATCAGAATGGTAAGGCTATTGAAGAATTTATAATAAGTTTTCCTCTCATTTGTTATTTAAGGTTTCGACTCCTGCATACACATATGTGTGTGATATCGTGAGCCGCCGCATTTTCCATTTAAGAAATAGTATTAATATTTTCGAGAATTGTTCCACGTTGCGAGTACGCAGAAACGGGGATGTAAAGAAACCACATAATAAAAGAAAGACAGCAAGGAAGAACAAATCCTGCGACATCTCCAGGGGCCATTGATGATTATGCATGAAGAGACCAGGTCAAAAAAGAAAAAAGAAAAAAAAAAAGTAAAAATAGATAGATAAATACATAAGTAAATAATAACAATGGTAACGAGATAGGTTAGGAGGGCACGGTGTTGTCGAGTCTCGGTTCAGTTGTTGTGGGTTTCTCTTGCCCGCTGATGACCATGAGAAAATAAAATAGTGGGGTTCCTCTTGCGCCAGTGGTGGGGGTGGGTGGGTCGGGGAGGGAGTGGGCGTGGGGGGGAGGGGGTACACACACGTGGGAAATACGTGGGTGATCGTGGGGAGGCATGGGAAGAAAGCGGTAAGGAGATGAAGTGATGTGTCGTGACAATTAAAATGTAGAGAATGGGGTAGCCCCCTCTGGTAAACAAGTGATATTGGTTCAGTGTGTTTCATTGCCATGTCAGGTAATGGCCGTTAGTTCTGTATATTTATGTTTAGTGCATTATTTTTTCCCCCTAAATAGTGTCTTACTTTTTAATGTTTCGTCATTTACAACCTTTTAATGCCATGTGCATACCCTGTTTTCTAATTCTTTTGTGTTCATCATGTTTTCCTCTACCCAGTGGTTATTTTCCCACCTGGCTCGACCACCGCTTCAACTTCTTCCTGGTTCATCCCACCATTCCTCTACAATACGAAGGCAGCGCCGCACCCACTAACCCTTTCCTCTCTCTCTCTCTCCTCCCGCAGCGGACAGCGAAGTGCGCGGCGAGGCCCGTGGTCCTCGGTCCGAGAGGTCGAGCGTCAGCCACAATGACGACGTCTCGAGCACCAGCAGCGAGAAGTACGAGCGGGACGTGGCCATCCTCAACTCCTGCTTCGACGACATCGAGCGCTTCATCGCCCGGCTGCAGCACACCGCCGCCGCCACGAGGGAGCTCGAGCGCCGGAGGAGGTAGGGAGGAGGGAAGGTGGGCAGGTGGGAGGAGGGGGAGGGAAGGTGGGCTGGTGGGCTGGTGGGAGGAGGGAAGGTGGGCAGGTGGGAGGAGGGGGGAGGGAGGAGGGAAGACGGGCTGGTGGGAGGAGGGGGGGAGGGAGGGGGGAAGGTGTGCTGGTGGGAGGAGGGATGGTGGCCAGGTGGGAGGAGGGGGGAGGGAAGGTGGGCAGATGGGAGGAGGGGGGAGGGAAGGTGGGCAGATGGGAGGAGGGGGGAGGGAAGGTGGGCAGATGGGAGGAGGGGGGAGGGAAGGTGGGCTAGTGGGACAAGGGAAGAGGGAGGAGGGAAGGTGGGCAGGTGGGAGGAGGGAGGAGGGAGGAGGGAAGGTGGGCAGGAGGGAGGAGGGAGGAGGGAAGGTGGGAGGAGGGAGGAGGGAAGGTGGGAGGAGGGAAGGTGGGAGGAGGGAGGAGGGAAGGTGGGAGGAGGGAAGGTGGGAGGAGGGAGGAGGGAGGAGGGAGAAGGAAAGATGGGCAGGTGGGAGGAGGGAGGAGGGGAGGAGGGAGGAGGGAGGAGGGAGGAGAGAGGAGGGAGGAGAGAGGAGGGAGGAGAGAGGAGGGAGGAGAGAGGAGGGAGGAGGGAGGAGAGAGGAGGGAGGAGAGAGGAGGGAGGAGAGAGGAGGGAGGAGAGAGGAGGGAGGAGAGAGGAGGGAGGAGAGAGGAGGGAGGAGAGAGGAGGGAGGAGAGAGGAGGGAGGAGAGAGGAGGGAGGAGAGAGGAGGGAGGAGAGAGGAGGGAGGAGAGAGGAGGGAGGAGAGAGGAGGGAGGAGAGAGGAGGGAGGAGAGAGGAGGGAGGAGAGAGGAGGGAGGAGAGAGGAGGGAGGAGAGAGGAGGGAGGAGAGAGGAGGGAAGGTGGGAGGAGGGAGGAGGGAAGGAGGGAAGGAGGGAGGAGGGAAGGAGGGAAGGAGGGAGGAGGGAGGAGAGAGGAGGGAAGGTGGGAGGAGGAAGAAGGGAAGGTGGGAGGAGGGAGAAGGGAAGGTGGGAGGAGGGAGAAGGGAAGATGGGCAGGTGGGAGGAGGGAGGAGGGAAGGAGGGAGGAGGGAGGAGGGAAGGAGGGAGGAGGGAAGGAGGGAGGAGGGAAGGAGGGAAGGAGGGAGGAGGGAAGGAGGGAAGGTGGGAGGAGGGAGGAGGGAGGGAAGGTGGGAGGAGGGAAGGTGGGAGGAGGGAAGGTGGGCAGGTGGGAGGAGGGAGGAGGGAGGAGGGAAGGTGGGAGGAGGGAGGAGGGAGGAGAGAAGGTGGGCTGGTGGGAGGAGGGAAGTTGTGCAGGTGGGAGGAGGGCCAGAAAGTGGGCAGGAACAAGATCTATGGATGGGAGGTGGCGTGGGAGAGGGAAGAGGAAAGACAAGCGGAAAGGTAGAAAGAAGTGGATTTTTATAGGATGCATTTGGGCATACTTAATAAAATGAAACATACCCATTTATTACTTATGATGTGCTCTGTCCATATTTAGGATTTTTATTCAGGGCTGGTCAAAATTCACACCAATAGATATCGAGGGTAGGAAGCTACAACAAAAGAATATGGGATAAACATAAAAAAAAGTTTTAAAACAATAAATTTCTTTAATAATTAATGTGCCACCCCTATCTGGTTCTTCACCCTCATATGTTCTGGCAAGATAAAGGCCTAGCAAACAATGAAGTATCATAGTGCGAGATGCATGAATCTATTCACTATGTAAATAATCTGTGACTTACCAGGGCTCTTATCTTGACTTACCAGGGCTCTTATCTTGACTTACCAGGGCTCTTATCTTGCTCAACATTCCTAGCTGAAGATTTGCAGACCAGGTGGCAGGAGAGGGGGGGGGGGCACTCTTGATAATGTATCGAGATGTGGTTAATTGTGGGATGAAAGTCCAGTGACTGCTGTTTATATATGTATTAATTGTTATTTATCTCTGCAAGGAGGTTGGTGTTTTGCTTGTGTTCATTGGTCTTTCAGCAGGATTATGAAAAAAATTAGGGAGAGTTATTGATGAGTCTATATGGATGGGTTATTTAAGGCCAGAAATCAGTTTAGATTTTAATGTTAATCTGGGCCAGCATTTGGATCCTGGATTGAATTAAAGGATTCTTCACCACAGTGAACACTCACAGAAAATGGTTATATCCTTGGAAATTAATTTTCTTTTAAAATTTTGTGTTATATTTGTGCATATTGAAATTGGGCTTATTTCTTCATCTTCTGTTCACTGTCTCCTTATCTAATTAAATTTTATGGGCCCCCATGGGCTGGGGATCAGGTGATTGTATTTGTTGTGGTGATCTAGACGGTTTCTCATCATTGCAACATATAATTTTTTGTATTATTGTTTGAAATTTGGTCTCATTGAGACTACTGTCATTTTTGAAAGGCACCTGAATTGCTTTGACTCTATCTATCTTTCTTCAGATGTTGCATCATGCACCTTTGGTCAGACAAATAACGGGATTATTCCATTCCAGGTCCCGAAAGTCCAAGAAGAAAGACATTGGTGATGGCCTGCTGTCAATGCGTGCCAAGCCTCCACCAGAGAGGGAGTTTGTTGATATCTTCCAAAAATTCAAGCTGTCATTTAACTTACTGGTGAGTTTGTTATCTTAGGATATCCATATATTTTGATATTGATACTTTTTTTCATATGTTTCATCTTTCTAGTTAAGGCTAGGTAGGTGCATGTGTCAGTAATGAATAGCAGATGAGAATATATGATACAGTTTTTTTGTTCCTGAATGGCATTAACTTGGTCTCTCCACAGGCAAAGCTGAAGTCCCACATTCACGACCCAAATGCCCCAGAACTTGTACATTTCCTGTTTACTCCACTGGCACTTATTGTTGATGCTTCACGCGACTCAAACTATGGGCCAAACCTGCCTGCTAAGGTAATGATGTTGCTAAACTGCAAGAATTGTTAAAGACTTGTTACAAATGGAAAATATTGATGAAATGTAATATTGGTAGATATGAAAACTCCATTTTGTATTTTTAGGAATAACTAGATATCTACTTTTATGTAAAAGGGTGAAAAGAGGCAATTCATTATAATCAAATCTACATTTAATGTTCAGGTCCTCTCTCCCCTGTTGACCGCTGATGCTATTGACCTCCTCACCAACTGCCTCACATCACGAGAGACAGAATTATGGCAGAACCTGGGAGAGGCTTGGTGTGTCCCTCGAAGCATGTGGAAGTACAATGTTCCACCTTATCAGCCAGGTGAGCTGTTTATATAAACTTAGTTCCTTATTAAGGACAGAAAGTAATAATTTTTTTTCCTTCTTTACAATAAGTACCTATTATTTCAGAAGAATAAAATTCCTATGTACTTGTTTTGTCTGTAACTAATTTTGTACTTTATATGAATAATGATAGGAAAATACTACTCTTTATCTGTACATGAAAGAGAAGATCACATTTGATTGATTTGTTTTCTCTCAGTATTTTCAAGTGGCTGGGCACCTGAACTCTCGGAGAGCGAGCGGCACTCAGAGGTGGCTTCAGATGGCAAAAGGACCAGAGAGGTATGATTGTCTTCGGGGTAGTTTATTGCTCTTTCTTTAAAATTAGTTAATGTGATTAATTTTTTTTTCTTTTCATGATGTTATTTTTTTTTATTTTCTTGCATACTGTGGAGGGATATTTTTGGATTCCATGAACAATGTAGAAATATTTCCTAAATTTTGTGTAAAATACTGCATTGTCTGTATTTCTGTGGTTTGCATGCAAGGACAAGGAATCAGGTGTAAGTCTATATCATGGTCTTATTAGCCGTGACTTATATCTTGGTCTTATGTCGAGTTAATATTTTGAGCGAATTTGCAACCATTATGCAGACAATTATCTTGATAGAGAAGCAATATTTGTATATTATTAGATTGATTTATATATTTATTTATTAGTGGTAGTATTTTTGATTATCATTATTGGGTTATCATAATGATTATTTAGTAGTTAACAAGGAAGGACTACCATTAGTAATTTTGAAAATAAAGCTCTTTGACCTAGATATAGTTATCAGCTCTTCTTTAGCTGTTTGTATTTTGTAATTTCTAAGGTGATGTTAACTGTTTTGACTGAAACCTATACACTTTTTTGGTTTTGTATGCAACTTGTCACTATTATTTTAGAGGGTAAAAAAGGATGAAGTATGGACCACAGAAGAACATGTAATTTTTTTTTCTTTTGTATTTATAGTATTGTACTATATATTACTGTATGTATCACAGTGCAACACACATACTAAAAGATTGTTTGTTCAGAGTATATAATTGTGTCTAAGGTATAACTACAGTTTTAGGGTTAGGGAGGAAAGTGTCAGAACTGGAAGATAATGTTACATTTAGTCATTATAAGGACTTATTTTGATAACTGATTATATATACTTCAAGTTGGGTTCTTGAGAGTAAATTTTGCATATAAATGTAATAGGGTCGTCTGCGAAGTGAGGAGTACGGCAGTGACTTCTATGATTCTGACCGACGGGAAGCATCACCCCCACCACCAGGTCGTTACTATGGACGTGATGAGAGGTGGGTGCCAAAGAAACTGCTAGTATATATATATATGCATATATATGTATATGTATAGCTTACTCAATATGTGGTTCTAATGCTATGTTTTTATTTAGAATTCAAGGTTGAAATCTAACATGTTATTTAATCTTTTAGGCCACGGTCAATGACGCCTCCTTCAGAATATCCTCAAGCAGAGAGAAGTGACATTTCCCAAGACTCCATGGATCAGCCTACTTTTGAAAAGCATCAGCGGCAGTGGCTCAATGACCTCAAGTCACGCGGGGCTAAAATTGTACAGGTGACATACCCACGCACCGCCAATAACGACAAAGAGCTCACAGTTGTTCGTGGCGAATATTTGGAGGTAAGAACTGTTAGGAGTAGTTGTTTATAACTGAGAATGTAGGCACTTTTGTTAAGTTTGATGGATATATAGAAAGCTTTTAGTATCTTAACTATGTTTCTTTTGTTTTTTGTTTTTACAAGGTGCTGGATGACAGTCGCAAGTGGTGGAAGGCAGTAAATGCACGGGGACAAGTTGCTCATGTCCCACACACAATAGTGACCCCATATGCCGCTGACCAGGTAAGGAGAATTATTATTTGAAACCATTTTAGTTGATTACTTGCTATACATTATTTTGTCTTCTGTTCCTTGGTTTTGGGTAGGAGGAAATAGATTAGAAGAAAAAATAATAATTAATCAACCAACAGGATGGTAAGGAAGATTACCGTGCTGGTGCTCAACGGAATGCCCCACCACCCGTCTGGAAGGAGCGACAGGGCAAGAAAGGTGAATTTCGGTATTTCTAGTTCCCAGCCTGATACCTGTAGTGCTGTTACTGGTGGTTCACGACCTCTTTTAAGATGTTCCAATCCTCCACTTGTGGTGGTTGCAATAGGGTGATAGGAATTATAGGAAGACTGATGAGTGAAATAATGCAGGGATAATTTGACAATCAATTCTGAATCAGAGCATGTTCGATATCTGCAAGTGTAGAGTGAAAATTGGTATAGAGTGTTGTGTGTAGAGTAAAGAGATCTTCCTAATGATAGCTGAAGGTGCTACAACACATGTCATGCTAGATTTTTAAGGCCTTAAGGTACTGCAGGAGATCGTGAACCAGCAGTAGGTAGCTCTGAAAGGGGGAGCATTGTGAATGTCTCCATGTGGGTGTATATGTGTACGTGTGTCTCCACTGTGCACCGTCTTAATTGATTATACACGCTTAAGTACGTAGGCTATATATTTTAGAAATCTTTTCTGTTTGTAATATTTTCCTCATAAATGTTATAATGGTGAACACTAAATTATTATTGATGTGCATAGCTATTAATGTTCATCCAATTTTACAAGAGAGGATAGATTTTTTTTATTTCTTACAGTTATTTAGTATTCACCTTATGGAGTGTATGATTTAGCTGGTAATGATTGTAAAAATATATATACTGGTAATATTTTTATCCATTGTCGCAAAGAAAACTATTCCATGTGAAGGGAACACTTTTGCTAGTTAAATCATTCACAAGTCTATATGTACCTTTGTTCTATCAGTGTAATTGAGAGCACAGTTAAACATTATATTCATTTTACTTATAGTCAGAAATGTAACAGTTAAAGTTTAGCTTGAGTGAATGAAATATTTCCCCTTAAGGAATGTACAAGGTAAATAACTTAGTTGAAAATAGATTTATTGTTTGTTATTGCTTGAGTTATGCCACAACACAGTATGAGTTGTGTATAGACTGTGTCTTCTGTGGTATATTTGTTATCTGCTATATTCTATCATCATATATATGAATTTATATTTTCTAATTTGTACATTAGCCTGTGGACCCTCCAGACTAACATTACCACCATAGCTGTTTAATCTGAGTGTACAGAATTCATTAGTATATTTTAAAAAGCTTCACTAAATAATGAATGATTGTATGTAGTGAAGCAGACATTCCATGCTTTAGTGTTTTAGTTAATATATAACCTAATTTTGTGTTCATTATCCAAGTTCAGCAAAGCCCTTATTTGCTCACCAATGCCTGACTGCCACTGCTCACATAAATATTCTGTATTTAAGTCTGCTGTTACTATAGTGCTGTAGGATATATGTGGGTTGATAATGTTACTCATGTGGACTTGTGTAAGTTTGACATTTCTGACAGTATAGTATCAGAAAATTTCTTTGAAAGTCACGAGTCATTGGCATACATTTTCTTACCTTTAACAGCTGTCTCAGAAATATGTAGAATATAGCCTCATCCCCTACTTCTCTTTCCTTGCTAAGTAAGAGGATAATGAATCATAATGTGTTTTTTCTGATACTCTGATGCTGAAGAAAGTATCCAACTTTTGGAAACAAGAAAATTATGACTTGTGTGAGACTGTTATGTACCGGCCCATCTTGCGGCACTATAGACTCTCTCTGCTTGAGGTTTCTTTCTGGTATTTAACTTTTAATTTCTTTTTTTTTCGTAGTTTTGCTATAGCATGACAAGACTAGCTTTTGTAGGCTTTACATTACATACACAGTAGTAATAAAGTTTAGCAACTGAACAAGATAATCAAAGACTGGTTTTAACTGTACAGCTTATGAAATCTAGCCTTGCTCTGTACTTTAGAGCCTTACATCATCCAGTGGTGAGTGGACTACTAGACACCAGGTAATGTACGCTTCAGTCAGGGTTTCAGAAGAATGTGGGTTCCCATTCATTTTGGAGAGCTCATTTGTGGCATTCTACAATTTTTTTTATCATTATTATTATTTTTAGTGTTGAACTGTAGAGCAGTTCTGTAAAAGTATATGAATAGGTTTGTAAATATAAGCTGCTTTATCTGTTTTTTTTTTATCACAAGAGTTTGGGATGCCATAATCCTGAAGCTGTAGGTAACCTGGTTGGGACAAGACATTAATTGCATGCATGGTGGAGGGTTTTAGTGGAC
The DNA here is from genome assembly GCF_019202785.1 of Penaeus chinensis. Taxonomy (NCBI): domain Eukaryota; kingdom Metazoa; phylum Arthropoda; class Malacostraca; order Decapoda; family Penaeidae; genus Penaeus; species Penaeus chinensis. The sequence continues at coordinate 40,165,669 of NC_061826.1, read as the reverse complement.
GGCTCTGTTGACTCCTGTGATGATGAGATAGGCTGAGTTTAGCTCTGGGTTTGGCTCATTCTGGGTCTTAAATACGACCAAGACTCATGTGGAGTTCATGCCCAGGGCTCATATCATGCCGTCATATCATCTTTCATGGCTTCAACTGACTAACTCATTACGTATGAAATAGACACCACTGCCTTCTGTTTTCAATAATGGGGACAACAACTCCATACTGACTCATGACCAAATTTTGACGGGTCTCCTTGGACATACTGTCATCTTAATAGTGTTGGGCTAAGAAAAGAGAATAAGATAGAGAAGATAAGATAAAAACTGACAGAAGCATGCTAAATTTAAGAGACAGTGACAATACAAGACATTCATCTCATACAATTTCCTTTTTTATTGAAGAGCAAACCATACTATGTGCTTAGGATGCACGCAATCAGATTGGTTGTATGTCTTAAGTTTTTATTTTAACTTTTATTACTATTTTTCCTCCTTTACTGTATGAAAACCAAAAATATCAGTTGACAAGATTTACTGTGAAATCAGATTCCTGACATTTGTAAAGAATTTCGTGTACATTTGTAACATAAGAATTCTTATTTTTCAGTAAAATGGTAGATGGTTGTGGCAAATGAATCTTACATTATATAAAATGTAATATCGAGATAAAGATGAATAAACCAATGAGAAAATATGTACTTTATTTTGTATTTTGTAATTTTCCTTAAGTACCTGTGCCATATTGTCAACAGAGCCCAAAACATACTTTGCACCCATGCACAAATGCCTTCCGGGCAGTTCAGTTTTTCCTTTTGTTTCCTGTTGATGGGTGGGAGGGTGTGGGGTGGATCATTTGTTACAGCAAGACCCAGTTCCTGCAGTGCCTCATATCTCTTTGGTAAGTAATTTCTTCATGTGTTATTGTTAGTGGGTTAAATCCTCTCTTCTGTAAGTTCTTGCCAAGTTACAGTTTTTAAAACTGAAATGAATGGAATAAGTTACCCATCTTATATTTGTTAGAAAGATATTATGGATAGCATTCAATCAAAAGACCCCTTATCATTTTAGATAGTTTTTTCTTAGTATGGTCTGGGTATAGATTACATTTGAAGAAATGGAACTCTCGTAACTTTATTTTGTACAGTGTGTGAATGCAGGTGCTAGAGTGACTGTGCATGTGAGCATTTAAGTGTACGTGTGTGTCAGTGTGAGTGTCTTTTTATTTGCTGGGGGACACGTGTGTGGGTGTGTTTGTGTGTGAAAATTTAAGTGTAACTGTGAGAGAATAATATAGATGAGCATATTGGGGACTGTATATATTTTGAACTGCGGGTACAAAGAGAAGCTAGTTTTATCAGGCTAGTGAAGAGTAGAACATTCTTTGCAAATGTACTACAATTTCCTGCACCCTTACAACACTGAAACTTCTGTAGTCATTTACAGTGGAATAAACTTATTGTAGTAGCATAATTTGTATTCAGTGGGTTAGAATCCTCACCTTACTTGCACACTGCCAGCAAAGGTATATGGGTATAGCACTGTTAAATTATTGCTTACCGTATAAATCCTCTTTTCTGATTGTATAAGGTAATTTTAAGGTTTGTAAGAATCATGTGAGAGGGAACAGAAGAGAATGTAAAGAGAATGTTGGGGCACGTGACACTTAGCATTCCAAAGATTGCAAGTTTGTAGTGGGCTAAATGATAGCACCAAAAGGCATGGGAATATATTTATAAATTGAATATTTTATTACTTAGTCAGTTGACTGGTTTAGGGATCTCATTTTTTAATCCTAGATTTAAATACAAGATATAGCCATCATGCATAATTTATCAACATTATAGTGTCACAGGTCAAGAACCTTATTTTCATATATGAATAATGGGGATTATGGAAAATTACAGAGGTGCATTTGATTAGTTCTGAAAATCATGAGTCAAAGTTGTTTAGAATTACACATAGTAATGGAAGTATGGCAGTCTTCTAGGCAGCTTGTTAATCATTATACAAGGAAATGGTATATCAGTAAACCAGCTGTTCAACCCTTTCTCAAAGTAGGCTTTCGTAACTCCTCCAAACAACCGAAAGTCCCTGCAGATTTTGACTCAGATTCAAGTGAGGAGTTCCACAAAAGACCCACACCAGGTGAGTGTAATCCTTTATACTTATGTTTCAGGAGTACTCAGCTCCTTGTGTATCCAATTACATTTTAAAGTTCATGGTAAAATTCTCATGTGGAATTTCCTGTTATAGTGTTATTGTAGGTGAAGTCACAGTGTAGTGATGTATCTACACTGTAGTTGGATTCACTCCCTGTTGATTTCTGCTTGCATATGCCTTAGTTTTTAATTTCTTTTATATGTCTGCTTAATGTTGGTATTTATCTGCTTCCTGTCCTTTCTCTTTGGAATTATCCTTCAGTTCTCATATACTATTATGTTTTTTTAATTATAATCTTATTTTGCTAAAGGAATTTTGACCATAAAATCATAAATCATCGTCCAAAGATGCTGCTTTTTTAAGTCTCACAACTAAAGAAAAAGATATGAGAAAAAAAATTAAAATATACCTCTCCTACAGGGTACGGCTCCAATGAATCGAGCGACGAAGATGCTGCAGGTTCACGTAAGAAGAACAGTACAATCCCTGCTCCCCCTCCCCCTCCACCCCCAGACTTTACCCCAAGTAACTCAGTGGCTAAGAGAACTCCTAAGCCTAGACCCAATAATGCAAACCAGATGTATGCTACGAGTAAGTGCTGCCTCATGGTGTTTCTTGAATCTGTTCTCTCAACTCTACTTTTTTTAGAAGTCTGTGAAACAAGTTCTTTGTATGTATTACTTGTGTTTGCCATTGACAGTGGATTTTTATTTATTTTTGTCCTTGTTGCTTTGTTGTTGATTTCTGTTAATTACATTATTGTTGAACATACAGATATATAAATGTCATAACTGCTCATAGATGAAATTGTATGATACATAATGCAAAAATTTCATATAGTTATGAAAGGCTCTTATTAACTGTTGTTGCAAACTTTGTGTATTTATCTATTTATTTATTTATTTATTATTTTTTTGTATGCTTTAGCTGTGATGTAAAAGTTGTAGTTATATAAGTAAATTATCTCTTTCTTTTTCTTCATATAATTCATTTGTTCTAAATTTTGCATCATAGATCTAAAAAAGCAAAGCATATTATTGTTAATTACATTAATTCTATTAGATTGCTAATGAAACTGATAAAATACTAATGACATCACACAATGGAGACTGATGACAGAATTACTTACAGCGAAATCTAATGTGGACATGATGAATGAGGAACTGAAGCTGGTGCTGGAGTCATTCCGCCGGCAGAGGCCACATCTAGATATTCAGAAGACACCCGATGTTTACATATACCAAAGTTCAACCCCACTAGAAGTGCAAAAGTGGCTTGAGATGAAGGGCTTTTCCAAAAGGTATGTTATCTGCATCATGACAAATGATTTTTACTAGTATCTTAATGTTTCATAAGTTCACTTAATATGCATGTTGTAAAATTTTATTTGTCAGCTATAGTAAATAATAAAGATCCTCTAAATAGTAGTGTATTCATTTTGATTTTCTCAGAATTCGGAAACAGTTTGAGGGTGTTGATGGAGAGAAACTGTTTGCACTGGACCGGGACCAACTTATTTTGCACTGTGGGAAGGCTGAGGGCATTCGGTTAGACTCTCAGATCACTATACAGCGGAATGTAACAGGGGTAAGATATCATTTTCCTGTCTTTTCTTTGACTTTTTCGTACCTGCAGAATCTGTTTAATACTTTGGCCCATGTGTGTACATGGCTTTAGAATTTATGCAAGTCAGGATGAATGGAAAATATTGTCAATGTTTTAAAAAGTCAAGATTTTAAAAAATTCCACTATTGCCTTTCAGTACAAGACTGCACGTTCATCAGAACTTCGGCAGATTCTGGCTCAGAGAAGGAACAAAGTTGAATCCGACAAGACTGATGCAAAAGAATCAATCACAGAAGACTTTAGCTTCCTAAGAGACTATGATAAGACTGGTTATCAAACTGATTCAGGTGAGTTTTTAGTTTTATGAATGAAAATGTATTTACTGTATTTGATGTTTAATACTCTGCTGCCATGAATCATTTGAATAATAATTATGATAAATGTGCATACAAAGTAATACAAACATGTGTATTATTTCATTTAAATCAAATCTGTGACATTTTACAGAATCAGAAGATGATGATATGGAGGTCCCAGGTGCCTCAGGTGGACTTGCTGGTACACTTAAAGAACAAATTAAAAAGCAAAGAAAGAAGATACAAAATCAGGCCCTTGATGACAAGGCTTCTCGGTGAATAACTTCCTTCACATCGGTTGTAGATTTTAAGCAAAGAGAATTGATGTAATGAGTCTGTATTATCAGTCAGTCCTCATACCAGTGAGTTTTTATAGCCCAAGAAGTCTAAAGCTATTTGGAAATTTTAGGTTTACAGTCATATCATATATGTATAGTCTCATTAACCATCGAATGTATAATTATATATATATATATTCCAGTGAGGATATTTAACCCCGAATGATTTGTGTAATATATTTCTAAGCATCCAGAGTATTTAAGACTATAGATAGTGTATATCCATGGCCATATATAGGATAGTTTATTGGCTTAGGTATGTTCAAGATAATATGTAGGAAAAGCTGTTAAATTGTTATTTTCATTTTGTACGATGTTAGGAACTGTTTGTGTTGTAGAATTTGTATGTAGCAACTACTGTTTGCTTTTGCTGGGAAAATTCTTACAGCCTTGATGGTATGTAACAATCACTCTTTTAAAATAAAACCGTATCATTAAGTACATTTGTAACGTGCATGGAGGTCAGTATGTTATTTTTTATGTGATATATTCTTACTTTTTTTGTAATTACCTGTTGATATGTTCATAATTGTATAAATCTAATAGAGTATAAAATAATATATACTTCAGATATGATAGAGATATAACGTTGGTATTTTCTCCAGGAACTATAGCATTTATGGTTATGTAGATGTAGTTATGGTACAGCTAATATCTATCAGTATGGGAGCATAAATAAAAATGTTTGAAGTAAAGGTTATATCATAATATTCAGTGGAGATAGTAAGGAAAACAAATAACTTTTTCACTTGCTATAACAAGAATCATTATATTTATCATATTCAGTTCCAAAAAGTAAGTTGTACATATTACCTTAAAGGTTGTAGCTAAATTGCTTATAGTCTTTTTAGGCAACAGCTAATTGTTCCTGGACATATTTACTCAACAATGCCATATATTAGGAATTTGATTTTTAAGTTTATGAGAATGGATTTTCATTGTGATGTGGATTACAAGGATGTATTTCCTTTTTCCGCTTTCTAGTTACTGCGAATGCAACGAATTTAGAATATTAGTAATGGAAACATTGAAAATGTTCTGTAAGGGATAAGGAAGGACTGAATAATCTTTGTCTATAAGATCATTTTGGCAGTCTTTGTTGACAATAATAATAATAATAAAAACAGTAGTAAAGTCAATATTTCCTAGTTCCAAAAGGGATATTTCAGTGGAATTTTCCTCTCACCTTGAATTCCCATACTACTGCAATTACCATAATGTCTTTTTAAAACTACATGCAATGTTAGTTTCTACTTTCGATTCCTCTTTGTAAAGAGACACTTGAGGTGAAGGAGACCTATACATTCCACTAGAATTTCTTAGCAATAATCATGTATGTAAGACTTGTAATTTCTCCAGGGATATAATAAAAAGGCTTGCAGTTTGTTTGTGTATTGTAATGTCTTTTCTATGGGGCTTTTTGGTGCCAAGATGTCTTTGAGTACTCCTGTGTCTCAGATGCTGTAAATAATATTAAAGAGTGATTTATTAAGTTGGTATTTTTTATCCTCATAAGATATGAAGATCATCATAACTGAATGTATTGGCAAAAGTTTTGTATTTCCTTTCTGTAATCAATATCAGTGTATGAATATAGTGGGAATGTAAGAGGTAAAACAGAGGAAATGAAATGTTCAAGAGGTATACAAAAAATGATACAATAGTATCTAATAATCTTTATCTATTAAAACTGGAATGCAGCATATCACATTTATGAAAAGTTATTCTTAATCTTAAAGCAACCATAAACATTTTTAAGAAAGATGGTATTTTGCATTCAACCATTAACAATTTGACAATTGGAAATATTCAATAATTAAAGGTCTTGTATTGCAAATTAATACAAACAGGCAGAACATTTCTTGCGGCTTTTTTCATTAAAAAAAAAAAAAATGTAGTTCATACAAATGCTCAATATATTAATAACAACTTTCACCTATTTGTTCTCACTATCCTTAATTTTTGTACATTACCTATTAAATTATTATATTATATTACTTATACCATTACTATTGCTATTATTTTTATCATTATTAAAATTATTATCAGTACTATCTATTTACAATCTCAATCATGATACATATATAAGTTAAAAGTAAATGATCTTGGAAAAAAATACATAGTACAACAATAAGAAAAATAACCCTTGTGAGTATTATGACCTTTACAATACATAAATTAGTGAACTTACAGTACCATAATGTACTATTATGCATATAGTAAATTATTTACTACTGTACTATTATGCATATAAAGCCTTTCCATGACTCAAACACATTTCAGAATACATATCTTAGTATATAAGAAACAGCACTTTGCATATCTTTGTGACTTACTTGAAAATTGTTTGTTGACTTGACCTTGCTATAGAGTACATACTTTTTTTGGGCATATCTATATGGATAGAAACCAAACATGCATATGAGGTCCCAAAGAAACCAGCACAAGCATCAGAACTTGCTTTCACATAAGTTGTATTTAAAGTTTTGCACTTTTAAGTGGTGATAACTCAAAAATTTACATTTAGAATGATGACTTGGTCCAACTTGAAGGTGGTTTCATGAATATGCAAAAATTTGGTTAAGAAATCACTTCAAAATAATGATGTATCTGCATGTAATTCTAAATAGAGAGGAATAAACATCATAACTTGACAATCCCATTTTGATGCAATCCATAACAAACACAAAAATAAAAATATATTATCAAGGGAGTGAGCAACATTTGTGGTAAAAATAAAATAAACTTGGTCCAACTTGAAGGTGGTTTCATGAATATGCAAAAATTTGGTTAAGAAATCACTTCAAAATAATGATGTATCTGCATGTAATTCTAAATAGAGAGGAATAAACATCATAACTTGACAATCCCATTTTGATGCAATCCATAACAAACACAAAAATAAAAATATATTATCAAGGGAGTGAGCAACATTTGTGGTAAAAATAAAATAAAAAAATAAAAATACATTATCAAGGGAGTGAGCAACATTTGTGGTAAAAATAAAATAAAAAATAATAATCCTATATCGTCTAAAATTATCCTAACCCAACATTTCATCCTTAACTGTGTGCATTATGGCTCTTCTAGTTTAACCCACTGAATGTAGTTGCCAAGACCTAGGCATTACACTTGAGTGGTGATTCTCTAAAGTTGTATCTTGTAGGCTTGGCTTATACATGTCCTTATGTGCAGTGTGAAGACTCCTTGACTCTTCTTCCTCCCACTCCCTCCCAACATATCCCATTCACCCTGCTTCATCGACATCATCCGCTCTTCCTTCCTGGTTATACCTTCAGCTTGCTCCTGGATACACATGTAACTCTGTTTTGTCACAACCCCCTTCCCTGGATTTTCTCCCTTGTGACATTTCTCCTGGAACTGTACTTTGAGCTAATTGTCCTTCAACCCCCTTTTCTCCTTTTGCTAATCCCTACCTTACCTTGCAAAATCCAACACTTTGAACACTTTGATCTAATCACCCTTGTTAATCCCTACCTTAGCCCATTTATACTCACCCTGTCTAACCTCACTACTCTTTGCCCTTTTTAATGCCACACTATCCGCAACTGCTATATGAATTTTGGTGAGTAGCACATTTAATCAGTCAAAGAACACAAGAGGAAAACACCTAAAGGAAACAAGTAATATTAACATGCAGATTGTTCCCACGAGGAATCAACACACAGCTGACCACCTCTCATCCCCTCTTCCTCAATCCTAGACCCTCTATCTCTGCAGTTTCTTCCTATTTCAGCCCATACATTTTTTTTTATAACAGATTTAATATATACAAACAGAATAATATATTTTTTGATTGAAGCTAGTGCAGTATGCTTAGATACTATCAGAACTGTGAAGGAGTTTGGAATAAAAAGAAAAAAATAAATCCTACTGTTACATGAATTTTGATACACATAATGTAATGACATGGCAAGATTCCATTATGAACAGAAAAAAAAGACTTTTCATACAGCACAGATATCAAATGACTTCAGAGCCAAAAATATATTTCAAAAGTTGCATAATTATGCCATTATAACATATAAATGTTCTGGAATGAGATCATGATGTAACAATGTACACTGCTTATATTCACACAGTGTAAGCTACAAGAATCTATTGGAATGTCTCATCCCAAGTCAAATGTGTTTTAAAAAAAAAATTCTGGCAAGGGTATCACACATATATATCATATATATTATATATATCATATATATACTACACATCTTAGGTACTATATATAGTATATATCTTTTATTTATATATAAAATATATCATATCACACACACACACATGCACGCACGCACGCATGCACCAATTCTAATACATAGATATTCATCTGATTTTAAATGCATTTTGTAATGCATAAAATGTATATCTTTGGTAGTTATTATCTTACCAGCCTGGATACAACCTTGAGAGAGTAGTACAACTAACAGCCATTTATTAGCACTACATTTTCCCTTTTTCTGCATCTCTAAAGAAGTCTCTGCAAATTAAAGAATCAGGAGTTACAAACATTTTTTAAATCTTAAGAAAAAAATTAAATATTCTTGCCCTTAAACATCTCGATCAACCTCATCATTCTTGTTCAAAATATGAATGTAAATTTTAAAAACTAAGGAGTTATTACCAAGAAAACCAAAACCTTTGATTTAACCATTTGTATGCAGATTCATGTACTGTCCACTATGAATTTTGTTAAACAAAGATGGCACCATAAGTGCTCAGCCACAAACAAGTCAATTAGCAGACCTGAAGTGACCTTATTGGATTTCCCCATTCCTTGATTTTCAGATTTTTTGCAATACTTTTTGTCATTACTGATATTATAATTATTATAATGTTATCAAAATATTGATAGTAATAAAAAATCTTACCAAAGGAGAAGGGGAAACATTTGTGAAAAACAATACTGGTAATTGACTCCTTAGTGACCAAGTACTTAAGAAGCCATCCATGTGTATACACAAAGAATAGACTAGACTCAGTATGGACTTGACCTGTATATCATACCATCCCTGTGTAAACAGTTAACAGACCTTCACATTAAAACTGACAGTAGATTTTGCAATTTATATCTACACAAGTGCTCAACCATCAAGAGTGGTCAATTAGCACCTCACCAGATTTTCCCTTTCTTGAGTTTTCGGGATCCCCCCCCCCCCCCCTGCTAATAATATGGATGGTGTTATTATTGTTACTGACAATGTAAGTATTACAGTGTTACTAACAATAATAACAAAAATATAAAATAAAATAATATTTCCAAAAATCAATGAAAAGAGTAAATAGGTTGCATTGGCTGGACCAGTGATAGATTCACTGGTGACCAGGTACTTAGGGAAGTCATTTATATGAAAATACAATTAATAAAATAAACTCACTGTGGGCATCCCTAGTCACAATAGGTTAGTAGACCAGACAATCCCCTACATAAATGATCTTTTGAAAGTGTCCCTTAATTTCTATTTTTTAGCAACTCAGGATGGTTATAATTCATAAACAAAATAACAGTGGTAAACACTGAGGTTGGACACATCCTCTAACCAGACCTAACTGATTCCCTCCCATTATTTTAGCATATAACACAATAACACATCAACCTATTTGTGGAAAAAGAATAAGAAACCATGAGGTGCGTCATTTTACAGATGAGATCATACAAGAATGGGAAGAGAAAGGCTGAGGGGACTTGGCTGGGCAAAGATTCAGTACCAATATTACTATTTCACCCCATGCTCCATTCACAACAATAGGGAAATAGGAGTGTGGCTGGAGGAAAATGCCATATACTACCAGCTTTTGTAGATGATACTACATACATCTCATTGCCAGTAAAAAAAAAGAAAAAAAAAGGTTACTGGGATTACTACTATCCTGTTTCACTTAAAAGTTCACAGGAATTATGCTTTATGTAACTACAGTCAAATGTTTCAGCATTATAGTTCTTGTTAAACTGTGGATTACTATGGTTCATGCAACTTTTTCTCAGACATTCCATTTTCTCTTATGGATCCCTAAGAAAGCAACATGCCATTTCATCATTTCCATTTATTATCCAAAAAACATTTTCACAAACAAAAGAAATACATAAAATTTGGATGGCATTACACCTCTTACCTAATCATCTGTGGCAGGTCAGGGGCTCGACAAATGTAGTCATGACCATACTTGGCATCAAATTCTACAAACTTGACAGGTGGAAGAGTCTGTGGTCGCACCCTTTTGGCAGTCTCAAACAGCTGGAAAAGTATAATCTACTATAGGATCTCTAATGTTAATGAAACTTACTTCTGTATGATAACAATTACTTGGTAAATCTTAAATTAACTAACACTGCATGTACATTATCATGTCCTGCAATTAAATATTAGGATACTGAAAAACTCACCTTCTGACCCAGTTCGAAAGGTACCATGCAATCATTTAAAGCATGTAGTATCAATATTGGTGCATTCACATATGCAATGTGTTCATCTGTCCGGAATGCTGCACCAACTTCAGCTAAACGACTCAAGAAAAGCCATTCAAACTTTGGCATTCTGCGGAATATCTGAAAGAAAATATGATCCACTTTAAAAGTTTACAGCTTATGATAAATAAATTATACTGATTGACATCACAATGATTAATCCATCAAATATAATCACCCAGTACTGAAAACAATGCAGCACCCAGTACCATGGTATCCTACATTTTACAAAAATCATAGACATGCTTCATACATATTGTAATATTCTAAGTCACACTTGAAAATTCACTATAAAACTAATAATGAACTTACTGCTGTCAGGAAACAAAGCTTGACTTCCTCTTTCATATTATTGAAAGGTGACTCAAGCACAAGACCCGATGGTTGTTCCCCATCTAAGCACAGGTCCCTTAGAGCATGTGTTGAGATCCTATGGAAAGTTCAAACACATCATTTCTATCTAAATTCATAATGATATATAAGAATTTGGAAGCAGGAGCCAAAACACTAATATAATTGAAAACCAAACGGTTGGTGAAATGGGTTTGCTTACCCTGTCCCTAGGGAGTGTCCCCAGAGAAAGAGAGGTGAGGACCCTACTTTCTCCTTCAGGTACCTATATACAGCCTTTGCATCTTGAACAACCCCATTCTCACTGACGTGAACTAAGCTGGAGTCAGCATACCCTGTTTAAAAAGAAGTTTAAGTTCTTTAATTTTTTTTTTTTTTTCAGTGTTGTAGAATGTGAAGAACAAAAACAAAATCCTAAAGACAAAAATATTAAGCTATGTAGTTGCATCATCAAGTAGGTACAAATGGACATCTATTTTTAATTTTTGCAAGAAAAGATAATTGAATCTCACCTCTGTAATCAAATGCAATAATATGGTAATCCATCTTTCTTAGTATATCATAGAGTTCCACACGATGAGGTATAGCCCGGGTCCCAGCATTGCCATGGAGATACAGGATAACAGGTCTGCTATCACCCAGACTTTTTTCAAACCACTGTGTGAAGTCTGGGGTTCCCTTCTTGGGAGCAGAGGAGACTAAAGACTGTGGTAAAATATGCCTGAAAATGTTCCATGAAAGATAAAATTCCTTTTGAAAACTATACTCATGCTGACT
>NC_061826.1:40146149-40148649 GCF_019202785.1 Penaeus chinensis | reverse complement strand
GGATGGCGAATTCATGTAAAGAGAAGGCGGGGAGGGAAATGGGAAGTGTGTGCGTGTGTGTGTATATATATATATATATATATATATATATATATATATATATATATATATATATATATACACACACACACATATATATATATATATATATAGAGAGAGAGAGAGAGAGAGAGAGAGAAAGAGAGAGAGAGAGAGAGAGAGAGAGAGAGAGAGAGAGAGAGAGAGAGAGAGAGAGAGAGAGAGAGAGAGAGAGAGAGAGAGAGAGAGAAAGAAAGAGAGAGAGAGGGAGTACATGAATAGACAAGGGAAGTTAGACCAAATTGCTATTTCATCTTGAATGAGTAGCGATATTCAATAGGAGTTGATCTCTAAATAGATTTTTTCCCTCTAATATTTGTGAAATCAGACCGTTAAGCCGTAAAATGAGAAGCGATAAAATTGTATATGTAAGCTCTGATGTTGTTACTTTTAGATTAGATTAGCCAGTTTAATAGACGATGGCGCGTAGCTGTTCGGGACTGTGGAAAATAAGCGAGACAGTAGTGTTGAAATTGATAAGAACGATTTCACACACACGCACATAATAGATACGTGTGATGTTAAGTAAATCCTTGATTAATTTGCGTTATTGTGAAACCAGCTTTGTGATTAACTTGGTAAATCAGGAATCATAATGAATGACATTTTTGTAGTTATCAACTTTACATGGACTGGCCTTCACCAAGTTTTGGAATGGGATGGCAGTATGGGACAGTTCTTCATGTTTCGTAGCACATACTACATCTTTATTTAATTTCAGTTTCCCATGGATCTCTTTCTTTAAAAAAATGTTCTACTTAACAATCGAGTCTGACTTTCAAAATTAGAAACTTGATTTCCCAATTTCATCTCACTTGCAAGGTATGTAACTGACTGTGCCGTTAAATGAAGCCTCCATGAGATTAATTAAACATTTTACACAAGTCTTTTCATATTATTTAGCTCACAGACCCTCAGTTTTACTTTTATGACCGCCTACAATACAGCGACAAGGAGTTCGGAACCATTGTACGGGACATCTGTCTGGAATAGCAATGTTGTTTTAGCAACGTAGTCTGCATATTTTTAGCTTCCTTATGGGGGATCCAGTTATCCGTGAGTCAGATCGTGGAAATTAGAGGTTGTCCCATGAAAAACAGCTGGTACTTGGTCCGAATTGGAATGTTTCTGAATGCCAGTTTAGTCGTTTGGACTTTTCAGTTGAAACACTGAAGGGAAAATACACAAACATGTCCTAGGGCTTCGTGAATAATAAAACTTGTAACATAGGGGAACGTACTTATCTCCAAATTGGGAAATTTGTTAACTGTAGTTCAATTGCGTTAACGTATATTTTTATGTAAAGGAATTATCACCAATCGCAGAAACAACATATAACAAAGATTGATAATGACGGGAATATGATAAAGAGTGCAATATTATTAGTAACTGGTATGAACACTGACACGGCGGTGGAGCTGAATGATCAGTTATTGCATACGATATATTATAATAGAGACAATCGGATGCAGATGGTCAGAAAAAAAAACAAACTACTGCAACACAATCTTATAATGGTATCTTTGCCGTGTTAGTTATTAATTTATTGTAAAGAATTTTAAAAGACCATTGCAGGAAAATGGGGGTAGTGTAAAACAGAAATGTGCGATATCTATTGTATTTACTTTTGTTGTATATGTTATGTTAACTTTAGACCTTCCACTGATAATGGGGAGTAGATATTTGTAGGTGCTACATGCAGTCTAGAGCAGGATGAGCAAGCAGAGGTTTCATGGGGATCCTTTGTCTGTTTTATTTATACTAAATCAATGACAGATACAATCATGTTTATATACATATTACATAGGTATGGTGACCATATTTAATTAGTGACGGTCGAACTCCACACTGCTGAGAGTTTAACAAAGATATTGAAAGTTAAGACCCCACAGTACGGTAAAGTTATCCGTTAGTGAAACACCAAAGAATTATCAACTGTCCACTTTAAAAAATGACATATGAGCATCAACAACAAAAAGGTAGGTCAAATGTATTGGAGTAAGAAAAAAGGGGGTATGTAGTAACATAAAAAATAGTAATAATATGAGATTGCTCCACCTATCAGCAGGGCTTTTGTCACATCATGCCAACTCCGTGCCAACTGCATGAATGTAATTAATGTCATTATATTTCTGGATACGCAAATCACACGAACCGAGTCACTTCTATTGGCTCTAGCTTTTAACATATTGATACATTCATATATATTAGTAATCTCTAACGCGATGAAAACACTGTACAAATGTGGTTACGCTGGAGTTCAAATGGGGTCTAAAAAGGCATTTTAGTCACAAGCCCACAAAGTCCCTCATATCTACATTATGCCATGGCTGCGCAAAAACTCAACAGAAAAACGAGAAAGCCCATGTTTCGTGTGGTGGACGAAACTCCAGACCGCAGCTCCGCCCTTACAGAGGGAAGG
>NC_061826.1:40131149-40136149 GCF_019202785.1 Penaeus chinensis | reverse complement strand
GTGTCAGACATGTTATTCCAAATGTGTCAGATGTTCAAGTGTTGGAGAGTCGTATCATTCACCCCTATCTTTACTATCAGGGAGCTGTGGATTGTGTTGGTTCTTACAAGTAAGTAGTACACACACACACATATGAAAATACATGCATACACCTACACACCTACACATAAAAATGCATGCACACACCTACACATGAAAACACATACACACACCTACACATGAAAACACATGCACACACCTACACATGAAAACACATACACACACCTACACATGAAAACACATACACACACCTACACATGAAGACACATGCACACACCTACAAACAAAAACACATTCACACCTACAAACAAAAATACCTACATGCACTTTCGCTTATGAATGAACAGATGCAGTCATCCAAACATATCCCCACAACTATGTAAGAAATCACAAATAGATATACTTACATAACATATTCTTTCTATACTATTTCAGGGGTATGCCCATACTCATAGAATGGAAGACATCGGGGAAACCAAAGTTATCAGTGAAATCCATGTTTGATGACCCCCTCCAAGTTGTAGCCTACCTCGGTGCTCTAAACTTTGATGGCAACTACAGGCTGCAGCAACCGGTAAATTTCTTGGGAAGCTTATTTTAGTGAATTTCAGGACTTTGTGATTTTTATTATTTTTACACATAGATAATTCCACAAGTACTTAGATACCAAGTAGTCAATTACTAGTCCTACCTATCTCACCTGTTTTCCAAGATTTTTGGAAAGATTACTATTTATTTTTTATTGCAATTAGCATTTTAATAACATTATGATAATCATAATGTGAATGATAATAATAACAGTTTCTGTATTAACAGCATTAGAAAATAAAATCAAGCAAAATTACATTAAGCCTACTAATTGATTCTTTGTTAGCTGAGCATGTGTGAACCAGTTTGGTATCAGCATAGTAAAAGTGCTTGTACAGGCACCCATGCACTTTTGTGAGTACTCATGCCACATTCCCTCATTCATTCATTCATTCATTCATTCATTCATTCATTCATTCATTCATTCATTCATTCATTCATTCAGTCAGTCAGTCATATTATATTGCATACTTCTAGGTGAGGTGTGCCTTACAGAAAATATTTCACTGTTAATAGATTTAACTAAATGAGTCTAAATAAATTAAACAGTGTAAAATAGTTTTAAGTCTTTTAAGTCACCAATTTTAAAAACTCATTTTCATGTATAAGCACTTTCGTGCAGTTCTTCAAGTAACAGGTACAATTTCTCAATTTCAGATTGAGTCAGCCATGTTAGTTGTGGCATATGAAACAGGTTTACCAGCACATATTCACATCCTTAACAAAAATGACTGTGAACATTATTGGCGAATGTGGTGCACGCGGCTTTCACAGTTCTGGAGCCAGCTGGCGGCTAATCCTGCATGATGTAGAGAAAATCAGAGTTCGTAACTGCAAGTCTCGTCAGATGAATAAAAGTAAATGTGATCATTGTGATAATGGTGTAATGTTTCCAATAGTATTTTTCTAATAGTATTTTTCATGATTTAGTTATTTTAGAATACATGATAGGTGATGAAATGAAATGTAATATTGAATTTTTTCTATCTTTATTTCTTCCCTGTTAGTAACATTCAATAAAATATCTGTTGGATTAAATATATTTTGTACCTGAAAATGTAGGATAAGTAAGCAAGCAAGCAGTGCATGTAAAAAAGGAGGAAAAATTATTGGTGCTCAAGTTTTAAGCTTTCATACATTATTACTTTCTCTTTTTATAAAATGTGATAGTGTAATATTATGGTCATATGAAACATGGAATAATGCAATGCCTGACTGATATAGATATATAACAATCCTCCCTGACCAGACCAAATATATTTATATATATTTTTTTTTCTTTTATTTATGCACATATATACATGCATATACATATAAACATACGTATATATACATATAAATATATGCATATACATATGAATATATATAAATGTAAATGTACTTTTGCATATACATGAAAAATACATATGTGCATACATGTACAGTATCTGGTGCATTTTTATTATTATTAGTATTAGTATAATTTTTTTTTTTTTTTTTTTTTTTTATTATTATTATGTCCTATCAGACCATCATAGTGAATGGTTAATGGTTAAAAGCAAAATAAATGTGCTAGACATCTAAGGTCATGTAGCACTATAGTAAATGGTAGTGAAGAGTGGTTGAGTTAGGGATTAGTTGTCAAAGTTGGGCAAAGGAATTGACGAGTAAATGGGTTAAGGTTGGGTAAGGTAATGTATAGGGGTTAGATCAAGTGAAGGATGTATATGCATTTGAGGAATGAAAACAGGTTGTCAAAGCAGAAAGTGTGAGAAGTTGTGGGAGGGATCACGAAAAATCGGTCCCATTTGGCTGGGCTAAATAGATTATTTAAGAATTTTGTAGAGATGGGGTAGTAGAAGGACGGCGGCATGTGGAAGAGGGAGTAGAGTTGAGGGAGGTAGTGTTATGGGGAGGTGGACAATAAGGTTGTAAGGTAGTAATAATGGAGGATGGGGTAGTTTATGAAGAAGGTTGTGGGGGTATAGTTGTTGAAGTTGAGCATTTTGGGAGTAGAAATGTCTCCTGGGGTGTTGATTAGGGTGGATACTGTACTAGTCGGCATTGAGGAGGGGATATTAGTTGTAGTGTTCAGAGCCGTGGTCAAAGGAGAGCCTGGGGTCAGGGAATCGGGCGAGTTTGAATTGGTGGAGCTATTTGATGAAGAGGCAAGCCTCATTGCCTCTAATAATGGTATGGTTAATGGTTAATGATTATTCATTGTTGGCCATGATAAGCCTGGAGTATGTTGGGGAGAGAAACGGTCCACCCCTCAGGGTCGCTTGAGGGGTAAGGGCTAGACAACTAAAGCAGGGGAATACCGTGCCCATGGCTCCCTCAGGCCGTTCAGGACTGGCACAAAGTCAGCCTTTCATCCTTTCAGCACGGCTCTCACACCTTAGGAAGTGGATAGTAGAAGGGGTTGGTGAAGGGACAGAAAGGAAAAAGTAGGGGGGGAAAAAAAGACCATGCAAAATTTGTTGAGTCGAGGGCTGAGTCCCAAGGTTGGGGAGTTCCCCAGCATTGGGTCCCAGTCTCCGCCTCCTAAGCCCCCCCACTACAACAACGGGCAAGGGATTGGGGGGGACCATCATAGTGAAGTGGGGATTAGTAGAGAGTATCTATTTGTCTGGGAAAGGGAGAGGAACATTGTATGACTGGTTAATGGTTAAAACAAATAAGTTTAAATAGCACTATGATAAAGTATTGTGGCAAAAAGGGTAAAAATGAATTGATGATTAGGATGAAAGGAGGAGAAGAAAAGACCATGTAAAATTAGTTGAGGTGAGGGCTGAGGTCCAGGGTAAGGGCAGTCCCCCACATTGGGCCCTAGTCCCCATCCCCTATTGTGCCCCCATTACAACAGTGAGCAAGGGACTGGGAGGTCATTGTATGAAAAACTCTGCAAAATAGCAAATAGGATGCAGTTAGATGAGATAAAGTAACAGTTGAAGCATCATGGAACGTTCAGAAGAAAGACTGTTGTGACAAAAGGGTCATGTGGGCAGCCAGGTGGGAGTTGGAAAGATAATGGGGATAGAAGAATGTATGGAACACATGGAGAAGGGGAGGATGGGGTGTGTTAGGAGAGGGTAGGATGAAGAGGAGTATGCAGAACTTGAGGAGGAAGAGGATGGATATCAGCAATTACCTTGAGAAAGAAATGAGGGTGTGGGTGGATGAAAGAGGAGTGTTCGATGTTGGGACAAATTAAATATAAATATATTTTTTATCATTACTGTCCTCTAGAAATCCTTTTTTATTGATCATATAATCTTTAGTATTAGTATGATTCCTCATTTGAAGATACTGTAATGTTTTTTTCAATTGCATAAAAATAGATAATTTTGAAAAAGAAAAAGAAATGCATGTGTGACCTTTCCTCCCACCCTTATCTTTCAAACAAGTGCCAGCATATTTTGAAAATTCACCTAATAGACTGTAAAAACTGTATGTATGCATTTTCCAATTCCAGATCACACATTCTTTTATATTTACAAATATCTGACATAACTCAATGATAACCCTGTAGAATGTACATGCTTTAATAGCTAAAATGATGATACTGTTAAGAAAAGAATCCAACGGCTCATTTATATCCTTTATTCTGAGGATACAAACTTATATAAAATATTTTACATCACAAAGCAATATGATCACATAAAAGAATTAAAAAAAAAAACAGTTTAGTGAAAAAAAGTTATGGTAATAACATACAATGTACTGTGAAATTTATTTTTATGGACCTCTGATAATCTCTCTCTAATGATGAAAGGCAATGTTCCTGTAATATAATCATACTTCATAATAATTACTTAGTATGTGTAAATGTTATTATGCAAAAATCAAATTATATTGTAAGTTTGCTGTGTTCTTTGGGCATTTTTTGAATAACATGTATTTTTCATGGAAAAACTCCAGGTTTATATTGGTTAAATATTGCTTCCAGCCTGTTAAGATTAATGTTAAATACTGATTTTCTCAAAAGTAACACTTAATTCTTGCATTACCTTCCTACAATGAGAGAATTGAAAGAGTAAATAACACTTCTCAATAATACTGAAATGTATGTATATATATATGTGTGTGTGTGTGTGTGTGTGTGTGTGTGTGTGTGTGTGTGTGTGTGTGTGTGTGTGTGTGTGTGTGTGTGTGTGTATGTGTGTATGTGTGTATGCGTGTATGTGTGTATGTGTGTATGCGTGTATGCGTGTATGTGTGTATGTGTGTATGTGTATATGTGTGTATGTGTGTATGTATGTATGTATGTATGTATGTATGTATGTATGTATGTATGTAAGTATGTATGTATGTATGTATGTATGTATGTATGTATGTATGTATGTATGAATGAATATATGTGTAAGTGTAAGTGTATGTATGTGTATATGTGT
>NC_061826.1:40123649-40126149 GCF_019202785.1 Penaeus chinensis | reverse complement strand
ACTCTCTCAACAGTTAGGTCAGTGTTTGTCCATTTCAAATTTGAACGTCTGCCATCAAATCTTAGGTATATGAGAAAGAGAGAGAGATAAAGAGAGAAAGAGTGAAAGAGAAAGAGAAAGAGAAAGAGAGAGGGAGAGAAAGAGAGAGAGAGAGAGAAAACAGAACAGAACAGAGGAAAGGGAAAAAGATGTGTGTGTGTGTGTGTGTGTGTGTGTGTGTGTGTGTGTGTGTGTGTGAGAGAGAGAGAGAGAGAGAGAGAGAGAGAGAGAGAGAGAGAGAGAGAGAGAGAGAGAGAGAGAGAGAGAGAGAGAGAGAGAGAGAGAGAGAGAGAAAGAGAGAGAAAGAGAGAGAGAGAGAGAGAGAAAGAGAGAGAGGAGAGAGAAAAGAGAGAGAGAGAAGAGAGAGAAGAGAGAGAAGAGAGAGAAGAGAGAGAAGAGAGAGAAGAGAAAGAAGAGAGAGAAGAGAGAAGAGAGAAGAGAGAGAAGAGAGAGAAGAGAGAGAAGAGAGAGAAGAGAGAGAGAAGAGAGGGAAAAGAGAGGGAAAAGAGAGAAAGAGAGAAGAGAGGGAAAAGAGAGAAAGAGAGAAAGGGGGAAGGGGAGGGAGGGAGGGAGAGAGATAGAGAGAGAGAGAGAGAGGGGGGGTGGCAGGAGGGAGGGAGGGAGGGAGGGAGGGAGGGAGGGAGGGAGGGAGGGAGGGAGGGAGGGAGGGAGAGATAGAGAGAGAGAGGGTGTGGCAGGAGGGACTGAGGGAAAGAAAGAGATAAAAAAGAAAGAAAGAAGACAGAAATGAGAAAGGGATAAAAACAGATAAAGGGAAAGAGGAAGAGCGAGAGAAAAGATGAGGGAAGGTTTGGCAAAAGAGCAAGAGATAAAAGAGAAATAGAAAGATATATAGATGGATAGATATAAGATAGATAGAGAGGGAGAGAGGGGAAAAGAGAAAGAGAAAGAGAGAAAGCAGAGATGGTAGAAAACTTTAATTAGTTCCTTCGCATATTTTCTTGAATTATCAATGTCAATAAATTATAAGTTGGGCGTGTCACAGTGGTAATGAAATAAAGGTTACCATTCCTATAAACTTGGCATGCCTATTATTGTTGTTAAACCTTGTCAAAGATTGATTAACAAATCAGGAACTTAGCATCAGACATTTTGAAAAGCAACTACAAAAATTTTGTGAGGATTAACTAGGGGAAAATGAGAGAAACCCAAACTAAAACACTTTCCACATCTTGAGGATGGAACAGATAGAACAATATGGCAAACACTAAACTGTGACTCATGATCAAAGTTGATCAGGGGTGAAGTCTAGTCCAACTCAAAATAACCCAGCTTAGTCTTCACTTATTATTTTGTTAGTTTCATCTCTGTATGCATTAGTATACTTGTTTTTTTCTATGAAACACTATATCAAATAACAAACTCACTATATCAAAATATAATCCTTGTCTTTACTCAATCTTTTTCCATTGACTGCAGAAAGAAATCAAGCTTGGAGCATCTCTACCAAATCATCATTAACACCTGCACTTCTGAGCAAGAGAGCAATATCAATGAAGCTTTGCTGGAAATAATTTTTCTGGCCTTCTGGTGAAATCTGGGGAGGTGCTTTCACTTCCTCTTCTTGAATTTCAAGTACCTTTTCAGACTGGTTGCTCTTAATAGAGGCAGACGAGTCATTCCTGGTGAATCTTTCTTGCGACGATTTCCATCCTGTATTGCGGTACTGGACTGAGCGCTTCCTAGAGAACTTACTTTGGGCATAGGAGTCTGACAGTCCATCTTTGTTGTCAGTTTGTCCTTGTTCACTTATTTCCTGCTTCTGGTTTGAGATGCTTGACCTTCTGACACTTTCAAGAGAAGATTTCTTGAGGCTTTCAATTGACTTCCTCCTTTCAAGGTCAATGGATGACCTTGAATTGGTGCTACTGACTGAACTACGTCTTGAGTCTGCCATGTCGTCTACAAAATTAATTCTTGGTGCTTCTAAATAGACCCTGACTCAGAATTTCCTTGGTGCTATTTTAAAGTTTGCACCACGAGGGACAAAAATGCTGACTATGGATCTACCTCTTTATTATCAATTTCCAGTGTGTTTCCTAGATTCCCATTCTCTTCTTCTTCCTCAATACTCTGCCACTGCTTTCTTGCCTCCTCAAGACTACTGGAACTAAGGCTAGTGGTGGAGTCTAATCTCACAAGAGTCAAGTACTTGTCAAAGGAATTCAGTGGTGGCAGCCCTTGGAATGAATCTTCCTTGGTCAACTGTCTCTGCAGTGAAGACTCACGTGACCCTAAAGCCGAATTTGTTTTGGGAGACGCAAGAGGTGACGTTGTTGAGTCACCACTAGGTTTCTGTAGCTCTTCCTCAAGCTTTTCTAACAGGTTCCTTGTGTTGTCATCCAAAAGGCTTGTTTCTGGAGAACTTGATGTTGGCAGAAAGTCACAGTTACTATTATCTCCATCCAAATCAAAGCCTAGATTATCAATGTGATAACCG
>NC_061826.1:40101149-40118649 GCF_019202785.1 Penaeus chinensis | reverse complement strand
TTAACACTCTGAATTACTAAAAACATATCTTCAGTCTCATTCAAGCAAATCCTTGCATATCAAATTCAATAAAAAAAAAAAAAAATCTTCTCAGACTTGTGTTTCATCTCACCTTGTAAAGAAACACTAATATTTTTCTTTGCTGTAGCTACATCACAGGTAACGGGTCGAAGGGACCTGAACAACTGCTGAATAGCAGTCAACTGAGCCTGGAGACGAGCTTCAATTGCCTTCTGTTGTTGACTTCCTGCTAGTCTACAGGGCAAGATGTATATTGAAATTAATTACAATGCAAATACACTGACATACACAGAAAAGCTACCATGTGAGAAATTCTTTACAACTTATCTAAATGCAGTTTGTGGTTACCTTAATATTTCTAGATCTCTGTGACCTAACGAAGAAAAGAAAATAATTCTTTATTGGCCAAAAAATAATACCAAACCAATATGACTACAGTTTAAAGAGAAACAAAGAGAGGAGGAAAGAAGAAAGAAGGAAGAAAGGAAGGAAAGAAGGAAGGAAAGAAAGAAAAGAAAACAAACAAAAAAAACCCAAAAAAACTAACTAACCTGAGCATGGAGGTTTTCATGACAAGAAACCTTGTGTGCAGATGCTGAATGATGGGTGGTGAATGCAATAGGAAAGTGTCTGTGAGTCTGTCGGTGAGGGTGTGGATGGACGAGGGGGGAGTGGACACGAGCAGATCCCACCAGTCATTGCTACTAACAAGGGCAAATTCAAGTAACAAGATAACTGATATTGCCCACTGTGGCCCTGCAAGAGAGAGTCAAATTTTAATTTCGGTCAATAAAAGATTATATAATAAAAATGAATGGGGAAAAAAAGTCATAAGCATAAGCACTATCTGAAGACACATTTATTACATACAAGTGAACGAAAGTCTACTCCATTTTGTATAATTCCAACCCACTTTCATCATCTATTTTCTATTAATCTTTTAGCCTGTTGATGCAAAATATAAAGCACATATACATGCACTGTACACTGTTGTTTTGCTTTATCAATTTTGTCATCAACCCAACTAATCTCACCAGTTTAACCCATTCCTTGAATTCTGGAGAAAGAAAGTTTTTATCTTTATTACTATTATTATCACTTCTAATAATATAGTACTACTAATAATAATGATAACAATGATAATAATAGAAATAGAAACTTTTCTTCCCAAAAATTCCAAGGAATGGTTTAAATGGGTATATTGTTAGTCCTACCAACTGATTCTATATTAATTAAGCAGTTGTGAAGCTACCTATGTATAAACAAAATCAATAAACAAACTATACTAGACAGTGCATATACTCAGTGCCCATGGATTAAGTAAATTCCACTCAAATACTTACCGACATCAGCTGGCTTCATTAACGTAAAGAAATGTAGACCCCCAGTTGAATCCATGGCCAAGAGAGAGAATCCACTCCACGTATGGGACAGACAAACCATGCGCCTGTCTGTGGCTACTCTCTTCACTGGCTGGTCATCACCATTCCCTCTGCTCCCTTGTAGATTATGGTAACTCATCTGTTGGAGAGTAAACCTATCATGATGCATTCTCAACAATTCATAGTACCTCTTATACTAACAATTCTAAACCACAATGAACATTCATAGCAAAATATCATTAAGTCAGAAGAAAGGACAGGAGCAGTCCCATATCTTTACCTGCTGCATACTATCTCTATTAATAGCATAGATGGAAGAGTCAGCTGTAGCTGCAGTGATGATAAAAGGTAGCTGAGCACCTGGTGGGCCAGGCAAAAGATGGCGTGGGGCAGTGCCAAGGGTTATGACACTGCTACTGGATACCCACTCTCCAACACATACCCACTCCTGTGGTAATGAGCAAAACCGTTTTCATAAAATCCTTTACCTGTACATATTGACTCAAACATTTTCAAGAATTGTAAATCAAATATTCGAAATAGACAACAAACCTTGGTTGTGACTCCTGTTGACTCAGCCATTGGTTTAAAGAGCTTCAGCAGAGGTTTAACCTGTTCTTGCAGCTGGTATCTTTGAACCATGTGTAAAACAGAGCTGATGGGTGTTCCATTTGGAGTCTGTGAATGTTTCATATTCTTAATACATAAATATGTAAAATACATTTCATTCTGATAAGAAAAGGCAGGTAAATCAATACGAAGATCTACATATCTCTTTAAACTTATTCAAACTTCTTTATTTTTTTACTACAAAATGTTTTGAACATATTGCATATACTGAAAAATAAATACACAAACAGTCACTGTGACTTCCCATTGCAGCCTACTAACTCAAAAATAGCTGAGTACACATAAACTGCATTAGAGATGAATAAAGGATCATATATCAACCTTCTGTGAATTACCTGTTGTGGTTGCACTGATTCTCCGACCTGTGATACTGTTAGAGCTACGAGAAGACTATTTGGGTCTTCCATTTCAGTGTACCTCAAGCATGTCACCTGCACAAGACCCTCATTTTCTGCAATACAACATTCACTTTATTGTACTTTTAATTATATGTGTATGAAAATTTGGTCCAGAATTTTAAGTGATTTACAAAAAACACATAGTTTTAAAATACAACATAATATTTAGTTCTTGCCGGATGCTTATAATAATATCTAAATAAATAAATAAAAGACCGAGTGGGAAAGGACACTGAAAGAGCAATAATCCATAATACATAAAGTACTAAGGTTGAGAACTCTTTGCTCAATAATATCATATCTGTTCTTTTGTTAACCATTTCCAAATGAAGTGTTAAAAGACTTTCATTATGCCAGACTCACGAGCATTCCAAACAATAATCCTGTTACATCCACTTTATCACTTGATTTATTGGTGTATTCTGTTTTCATTGTTTTCTCTTTCCCATTTTAATCATGTTTTCTGTTCTTTATTTTGTGTCTGCTAGGAAGCCTTTGTCTTGACAGACTCAGTGCCATATTTGTGCTTGTTGTCAAGCTTTTTGAAGTAATATAACTAGCTGGCAAAAAATTATATGACCCTAAATCACATATAAACTCAATGATACACTGTAAATAAAACAATGGAGGGAAGAACAAGAAAGCACACAAATGAGTTCTTCCCTCCGTTGTTCGATTTCCAATTTGTTTGACATGAACCCTACCCTGATGTACATTGAGGCAAATGCTATGAACTATGCTTACTTTGCGTACTGTGCCATGCCATGCCTGAACGGAAGGGGCAGAAGGACTGTGCAGCCTGAACCTTGACCTTAATCTCCCCTCTCCCGCCACCGCTGTCCTCCTCAATCATCTTCAGCTCGATTCTCCAACACTTGATCATCTCTGGTTTCCAAGTGGCTATATGGATGTGTCCAGCTGAAAGGCAAAAAGAAATTGATATATGGATATACATATATGACACAAAAGTGTGTAAATGCTTTAATGAACAATATTTACTGGTGTACATGACAATATTTACTGGTGTACGTGTATGTGTACGTGCGTGTGAGAGATCTAGTATATGTATAAATAACATTTACTTGTTTCTTTCCTAAAAACAAACTTGCTTTCTTACTAACTTTGGATAAAAATAGTTGATGTATAAATGTAAAAAAAAATGACCAACATGTTACAAAAACTGAGAAGATGAAGATATTCATAGAAAATAAACTGGAGGTAAAAGGGCAGGAAAACCAGAGCAAGAGTAACCTACATGGTGCCAAAGCAGCTGTGGCCACTGTGAAATTGTCTCTAGTATGTCCCAGCACCACCTTTTGTTCTGTCATCACATTACCCTCGTGAGTCATTGCGCACACCAGCAACAAACCTGTAAAAAAGTTTTTACCTTTGAAAAAATCAGAAAAGACGACAGTAATTTCTTTTCCAAGAACATCATCAAGAAGGTGCAATATGCTTCATTCAACTATTATAAAATCTAATAAAAGTAATAACCTGAAGCTGTTACAGCAAAGAACCCATTCACAGCACACTGTCCATGGTCTACTAGTGATGGTTTATGTGGCTGAGCTGAAAACTTCTCTGTGTATAAAGCATGAACTTTGACATCACTTGCATGTAGACATGTCTGAAAAAAGACAGAAATAGGGCATTACAGATAAAAAAATTAACTAAAATTAGCCTATTCATTATTTTCTCAATTCTGACAGGCATAGAGAGTATGCTTTTACAACATTAATGACTTCTTTTTTGCTCTCGTAAAGGAATAATCTTGTTTCAGTGAGCATAGAACTTACACGAATTCCTCCATGAAAGAAATTGATGTGAAGAATGTCTTCTCCACCCCAATCGCAGGTATGGGTAACTGACCAGTCGTGTAATCCAGCACCCTTAGAAAATAGTTGCACTGTCCCCATACTACGAACTACTAACAACTGAGATCCATCACTGCTAAAAACCAACGATGACACGTGGCTTGCTGATTCTACAATACTGAAAGAAAAAACACACTTGAATTTTTTTTTTCAACTATAATAGTAATTCTTGTACAAACAATCCTACATATATATATATATATATATATATATATATATATATATATATCTTTACAGGTATATATGCATGTTTTTACTACATATGTACAGAAAAATAGCAACCACAACAAACAAAAACATTTTAATTATACTTACACATGAGGTTCATAAGGGCAATTCAGATCCATGACACACACTGTGTAGATTGGAATACGATGCCTGTAGTTGTCTTGCCTTGTAGATGTGCGTGTGAAAGCCACAACACTCTTGGATGATATAGTGCAAACACCGCCATCTCCATAGAGCCTGCAAGGGCAGATTTAATGTACAATATTGTGGTAAATGGGAAATTTTATTACTTTAAAACAAAAGGGGTTGAGAGGAAGACAGAAACTGATGCTAGTTTTGGTGAAAAAACAAAAAAAAAGAAATTAAAGAAAAAAATGAGAGAGAGAGAGAGAGAGAGAGAGAGAGAGAGAGAGAGAGAGAGAGAGAGAGAGAGAGAGAGAGAGAGAGAGAGAGAGAGAGAGAGATCTGAAACTCTCCTCCAACATCTGTATTTTCAAGATGGGGGGGGGGGGAATCTTTTTACAATGACCTTTTTGAAAGTATGCAAACTATGTGAACATGGAAAGTAGGTAGTCCAAAAGCATTTTGTTTTCTATGATGGTATACAAGCCTTGAATGTTTCCAGCCAGTCTGTTTATAACAGATTAAAATCACTAAAATGATTTTTTTTTACAGGTCTTCCCCCTGTGGATTATATGCTTGTTTTCCTTTTAAATGAATGTGATAAAATGAAGTCAACTTGTCATGATTCAGTTAAGAAGTCCATTGAAACCTCTTGACAATGAACATTTCCATCAAGATTGTTGAACCTCAGTCCTGTTATAATTTTGCTATGAAAAGGTGTTACATTTAAGTATGATTTTTACATCTGTCTATACTACTTATCCTAATGATGTGTATATTTGCATCTATTCCTTTCAGGCAAGAAGGCATGCAGGGTAATGTAACAGCATTTTACAATTGTTTTAATATCTGCCTGATATACCATGCAATTTTCATTTAATCATTGGTAATTTTCTTACAAGAAGTTTTTCATGTAATCCTTTATGAAAGATATTATTCAAGTCTGGTTTATCCACTACTTTCCATTAATGATATACTTCAATTGTAAACCAAAACTTAATGCCCTAAGTAGCTGTAGTGAAATGAATACACTGACACTGGATACATGTCCTGCCCAATGTGGATTTGGTTTATCAATTTTGTAATATTTGGTGGAGGTATATTGGCCTATGCTAAAGAGTGAGGAGGTAAGGGATGTTTACTACAGCCTGAGCTAGGTTCTGATATCATTGTTGAGGCACTTCACTTGGACCTGTCCAGGCTCTATCTTGTCTGTCAAATGTGGTGAGATATTGTATTCCAGGCAGGGATTGGGGGCAGCACCCCCCATTCAACCTATATCTACTGGGCCACGCCTATAGCCATCATAACAAACCTACTCATCACACTGGGTATGGCTAGAGCGTGCCGAGTGGAAAGATCTGCTACATACAGCAGACTCCCAGGCCAAACAGCAGAATGGTTGCCAGATGCCAAGAGATTTCTAATACCACCATTAAGGGATTAAGAGTAGGCTTTTAGGGATGGAGCCCCAAAACAATGACAAAAATATACAAATACTGGGTTTATGTGACTGAGAGCGATGCACAGAGAGAGAGAAAAGGACACTGCCATCTTATAAAATACAGTGTAATAAACAATACAGGTACAGCTGCTCCAGCCTCATCTTTAACAGAACATGGTGTAAATATCTGATGCATCACCGCTCAGAAACTAAGTCCACAACACCCTCTCACAGCCACAGTTCTTAATGTCACATTTTCTGTAAGTTGGCACAAAGTGCTAATTAAAGGGGGTAACAGGGGGGCTTGCCCCCTTATCTAGAGAATATATAGAAGGTATGAAAGGTTAGGTATGGGTTCTGGGGTTTGCATGATACATTAGTTTTGGTTCGAAAGTAACCCCCTACCCTCTTCTATATATTGACCAAAATAACAATATCCACATAATTACCCATAAGTAATTTGTCTGAAACAACTATACAACCAACAAACAACCAAAGCAAACTGCCGGGTTAAACCCGACCCTTCAAAATCACGTTAATATACAAGACGAAATCCGCATTAAAGAACAGCACTCACGAAGACAAATGAGCTTCATCTGAACCTCTCTTCTCTGAAACGGTGTAAAGAAGCTCCATCTTCCTTCCTTATTTCTCTCCCCTTTTCTTTTCCATGAAGTGAGGAAAGTTGAACTTAGTCGAGACTTCACTCAGTAACCTATTTGTTTGCTGTTGTGGGAATGACGACTAACACTCCTTGGTTGTACGGAGTCACTATTCGGCTCGTACTGTTGGGTGTATTTATCATATTATAATGTATTTTCTTTGTTGGAGTAATGTACGTATGTAGAAGAAACATTATATTAAGTTTTGATGATGAGAAAGGGAGGGAGGGAGGACGGAAGGAAGGACGGAAGGGAGGGAGGAAGGGAGGTGGGAGAAAAAAGAAGGAAAAGAGAGAGAGAGAGAGAGAGAGAGAGAGAGAGAGAGAGAGAGAGAGAGAGAGAGAGAGAGAGAGAGAGAGAGAGAGAGAGAGAGAGAGAGAGAGAGAGAGAGAGAGAGAGAGAGAGAGAGAGAGAGAGAGAGAGAGAGAGAGAGAGAGAGAGAGAGAGAGAGAGAGAGAGAGAGAGAGAGAGAGAGAGAGAGAGAGAGAGAGAGAGAGAGAGAGAGAGAGAGAGAGAGTATATAAAATAAAATAGTTTGTTATATGCCTATCAGCAGGCGCTAGATTAAAACACAAGGCACACACATGTGTGTGTGTGTGTGTGTGTGTGTGTGTGTGTGTGTGTGTGTGTGCATATGTATCATATATATATATATATATATATATATATATATATATGTGTGTGTGTGTGTGTGTGTGTATATGTATATATACATATATATATAAATATATATATGTATATATATATTAATATATATATATATATATATATATATATATATATATATATATATATATATATAAACTCTCTCTCTCACACACACACACACACACACAGAAACACACACACATTTACATATATATATAAATTTATATATATAAATATATATATATATAGGTATATATATTTATATATAAGTATATGTATATCTATCTACATGTGTATGTGTGTGTGTGTGTGTGTGTGTGTGTGTGTGTGTGTGTGTGTGTGTGTATGTATGTATGTATGTCTATGTATGTATGTGTGTGTATGTGTGTGTGTGTGTGTGTGTGTGTGTGTGTGTGTGTGTGCGTGTGCATGTGCGTGTGTACGTGCGTTCATGTGTATGTGTATAAATATATAAATACACACACACACACTTACACACTTACACACACACACACACACACACACACACACACACACACACACACACAGACACACACGTCTGTGTGGATCATGGCACTCTGTTAAAGTGCAAGTAACTCTAATGTATGAGTACAAATGATCGATTAGAAATACAGTAAATAAAACTAAATAATCTGATATGTGCAACCGAGAGACTGTCACCAGACAGAAGACGGGGAACTCCAAGCGAGCACTTCCAATTTTTATTCTCGCCCATGGGAGATTCAACCCCTATGCACACTATGTTCATTATCTATTAATGCACTGGTGTTCTTGGGTCTTTTCACTTTGTATTTTTTTCTACACTAATACATTTATGCTCTTCACAGTGACTTCTGTTCTTCATTAGCACATTTTTTTTTTTACGGTGCAGTAGGTAGTAGTAATATAATAACAAAAGCCTACATATTAATACAGTTACTAGTTATTACGTCAGTTATTAGTTCACATGATTAGCAGAAAATCCATATGTGATATCTATCACGCGGAACTTAAAATATATGCTATTAAGAATTTTAGAACAGGAAAATGTCAACGCTGACAGTGGCCAACCTTACTTTAATAAGCAGAGACATTTTATATCAAGAAACCAAGATGTCTTGACTGGCTAATAGGTTTAAAACCACAGTATTACATGAATCCATAAATCCCTATGAGAGCAGATACCTCCGCCGCCAGTTATTATTCCGAACAATACTAATATTACAGTTCTGATCATGATGAGTATTTAGAATGTGATGTCTTTAGGTAACTGATCATTCCTTATCCTTACCATAGCAATTTAAGGATGGGGGAAGGGTGTTAATACCAAGCACGTATTCCTTGTCGCAACGCAACCTACCTTCCATCACGTGATAACTTTTTCGGAAACACTGAAGTTGACTAATTCACACAACCGTCTAAAAACATTTCCTAACGTATGATAAATGTAATACCTTGAGGTATTACTGCGTTCAAGTGGTTATATATATACATATATATATATATATATAGATACACACACACACACACACACACACACACACACATACACACACACACACACACACACACACACACACACACACACACACACACACACACACACACACACACACACACACACACACACACACACACACACACACACACACACATGCTAGAATAGTTTGAGACTTGAAAGGGCAAACTAGAAAACAACAATAACAAATAAGCCCTTGGTAACCACTGCATGAATGCGTGCTTATTAAATGATTCCCATAAGTGATTATTGGCAGATTGTCAGGCTATACTAACCGATTAGGTTGGCAGAGATAAACGTGATTATTAGAATACGTAAAAAAAAAAAAAAAAAAAAAAAAAACTATCCATAATAAATATCAAGAATAAAACGAGTGTTATTTCTGAAAATTAACTGCGACTCCTCACTTGTGTTTTTCAGCGTATTTCACCAAAAAATACATTCACGCATAAATTAAATGTAACAGTGATAAAGAAATTCATTTTTCTGACATGTAGGCATATATTTGCGTGCAGTCACCGTTAAAGTACTGTACCTGCAGTTTATACTAAAAGTGGCGATTTGGTATTTTTCGTCGCTAAATTGGGGCGTGTTTAGCTTTGGGAAATCCGTTTGCTAATGTAGTTGTAATATTTGGTAATAGTAATATTATTATTACTATTATTATCATTATCATCATAATTCTTATCGGCATCCCCTTACTACTACTACCTTTACTACTACTACCATTATTATTATAATGATGATTACCATCATCATTACTATCATCATTACATTATTACTACCATTATTATAGTTGTCAATATAAATATTATCATCATCATTATCATTATTATCATTAACACCATCCTGATCAGAACCGCTCATTTACCTACACAGGGGCCGTGCAACTACAGGGTATCAATCCGGAACGTTTCAATCCTAACACGGAACAATAATGTGAAGGTCTGGTATAACGAGATATTGATATTGCATTGGAAACCGTAAATTATTATTACGGTTTTATGAAATTTACAATTGACGCAATAACGAAGTGGAAAAGAACATATGAATTGGCGGGAGAGGGATTGCAACTGTGAATGGGAAAAGGAATTCTCTTAAAATTCATTTAAAACCAAAGTTTTGCAACTTTGAAAAACAACGGTTCTTGGCGGACATGCATGTTTAAACAAAAACATAAGCATCGCGTCTCCTACGTCAGTTTTACAAGAGTTTCAGTGTTTTAAAGTCACAGAATGGAAAAGGTATCCAGAGACTAGGGATGAATTAAAGAAAACGGAATTTCAGTTTGCAGTTGCTGTTAGTCGCCATTCATTACCCGGTGACAGGTATATATTTAGATATATCCTGTAGGTGTTGGGTGTTATCATATACTATAGTAATGCCCCTCCTATAATCTCCTTGCCATCATATACACTGAAAATTAATAAAAAAGCTTTGCATTTTTTCGTAGTTTCATCAAAATACCATATACCGGTAAGCCGTGCAGTTTAGAGCCAGATGCGACCTTGTCGTATTAGCTGTCTAATTTAATTAGAAAAAAAACCCCAGATATAATGGCCAGAGGGTTTGAGAATGTGGAGGTAATTGATAAGTCTATATATGACGCATGCCGATTTTTCTATGCATACTATCATAACAAGTCATGTGCTCGTTCTCACAGGTATCTTGTGAATTGCTGATGTAAATAAAGAGTATTTTTTCTGCGTTGTAGATACTACTGTACAGAGTTAAGATCATGAAGCGATGTAGAATGACGATCG
The DNA here is from genome assembly GCF_019202785.1 of Penaeus chinensis. Lineage (NCBI taxonomy): Eukaryota > Metazoa > Arthropoda > Malacostraca > Decapoda > Penaeidae > Penaeus > Penaeus chinensis. Next base: position 40,107,957 of record NC_061826.1, on the reverse strand, counting down.
TGGACGCAGGTATAATGTATATTTACGGTGGTATGTAAATTCATATAGCTAGTTTATAGATGAATAGGTTAAAAAATTAAAAAAAAAAAGTATGAACACACACACATATAAGTATACATATTCATGAATATATATATATATATATATATATATATATATATATATATTCATGTATATGTATATACACACACATATGTGTATGTATGTATATATATATACAAACACACACACACACACACACACACACATACACACATGTATATATATATATATATATATATATATATATATATATATATATATATATATATGTATATGTATATGTATATACACACATATGTGTATGTATGTATATATATATATATTCATTCATTCATTTTTATCAGATGTTGTGTAGATGTGTTATGCAACTGATTTAGAGATTCATGAAACTTCAAGCAGGTATACTATATATTGGTATCTATATCTACCTCTTTATGTATATGCATATCTGCCCACTCCCCCCCCCCCCCTCTCTCTCTCTCTCTCTCTCTCTCTCTCTCTCTCTCTCTCTCTCATTCTCTTTCTCTCTCTCTTTCTCTCCCTCTCCCTCCCTCTCTCTCTCCCTCCCCCCCCCCCCCCTCTCTCTCTCTCTCTCTCTCTCTCTCTCTCTCTCTCTCTCTCTCTCTCGCTCGCTCGCTCTCTTTCTCTCTCCCTCTCTCCCTCTCTCCTTCTCTCCCCCCTCTCTCTCTCCCTCTCTCCCTCTTTCTCTCCCTTCCCCCCCTCTCTCTCTTTCTCTCCCTTTCCTTCCACTCTCTCTCTTACTCATATACATATGCATGTATTTATTTGTGTGTTTAGTAATTTTCTCTTCATTTCTGTTGTTAACTCCCGTCTGTTTGTCTTTCTGTCTCTCAAATATAATACATACATACATACATAATCATATAAAGCGTTTGTATCCGTACGAGGTGCTTGTCTAGTGTTTTTTCTTCTTTTATTTTCTTTCTTTTTCTCTTTCCAATTCTCTCTTTGTCTAGGGAGAAAGGGGGAGACGGAGAGCGGGATAAAAAGAGGCATATGAATAGAAAGGTAAACAGGTAGATGCATACAAACATTTATAGACATCATTAAGTCGACAAGTAAACGAAAGATAGAGATAAAATATAGTTATAGCTATTAACAAACTGATAAACAATGAAAAAATGATTTTTTTGTGTGTGAATATTCAACGTGTCCTCCAGCTGTGAAGGCAATTGTACTTGCTTGTGGCCTGTATATAAGAAAGGAGCTCTACTTGTCATCGCGCCCAGACACGTTAGAACAGTCTACATGATGGTAAGTTGTTTTAGTGTTAGTAAGTACAAGCAGAATTTCTTGGGAATGGAAAGAACAGAGGTTGAGAAGTGAGTGATATGCGAGAAGAGTTGTAATTATTATCCTCCTCCTCCACATCATCATCATCATCATCGTCATCTTCATCTTCTTTTTATTCTCTCTTCTTCTTCCTCCTCCTCCTCCTCCTCCTCCTCCTTCTCCTCTCTCTCGTCCTCGTCCTCGTCCTCGTCCTCGTCCTCCTTCTCCTCCTCCTCCTCCTCCTCCTCCTCATCATCATCATCATCATCATCACTACCACCACCACCACCACCGTCATCATTATTATTATAAAACAAGGACTTCAGAACTTGAATTCAGAACATGGGGTTTCATAGCGCTCACACACGATCAGAACACTCCACAGGATGGCAAGTTATGTTTTGGAAACGTGTGTTAAGAACATGCAGTATTGTGAGGAAGAAAATGAACAAAGGTAAAATATTGAGTGATATAAAAGGGCAGCTTAGGACGTTGTAATAAATAAATAGATAAATAAATATATACATATATTTTTTTTCTTCATAGAAAACAAGAACTTCCGTTCAGAACTTGGTGTTTCATAGTGCTTGGTCATCCATTATGATTCTTATGACGGAACGCACTAACATCTACCTCTTCTTTTCAAACAACAGCCGTCATATATGTTCCATTACACCTATGCAATATTACTGCAATGTATAAGTGCACAATCGTTGATCGATATGGGTAGCAGGCGAGGATTTTGTGTAAATGCTTCATATTTTTCGTATTACCATGTGCAAAATGAAAAATCATTGACAGGAGTTTAATCAATATAGTTATTCAAATGTTTGTAATACTGTCCATCCCTTTTCCTTAACAGAAGTACATGCTGATCTTGGTACTGGCAGTCGCCGGAAGCCTCGCCCAGGAATACGAAGAATGCGACCCGACCGTTTCCGAGCAGTGTCCTGCGGATGATGGAGAGTGTGAGAAGGATTTCAATCTGTTCCTCTTTAATCTGATCGGTGGCTAGGGGCTCTTTGGTGTGTGTGTGTGTGTGTGTTCCTTGCTGAAAAAGTTTCGCTTAGGTAACCAGGTTAATATAACACTATCTTGGTCAAATATGGTTATTGGTTATTGGTAGTAACACGTGTTATAGGAGTGTCGAGTAATGGGATCAAGTGACGTTTGGTATGAGTGAGTGATAAATAGATAGATAGGTAAATGAATAAATAAATGAATAAATAAATATATAAATAAATAAAGATTATATATATTTATATAGAAAGAGAGAGAGAGAGAGAGACAGATATACAGACAGTTATATATACACAAAGAGGGTATCGTGCTACCTAACCACCAATCTGACACCACCTTTTCCCTCCGACGCTCAGACCCCGTGTTCTTCCCGGACCCTAACAACTGTGCCGCGTACTGCGAGTGCTCCGGCGGCACCGCCTGGCACCTGCTGTGTGCGCCTGTGTGCGCCTGTGAGGCAATGCCCTGTTTTCGCACTGGACGTCATTTAGCTGACAGGAGGGACGATTGGACGATCCTGGCAGTCGACGTGGTCACTCCAGTTGCACATATTGTTCTCGATGTCCCAGACCGTGCCAGGCGCACACAGTAGGTGCCAGGCGGTGCCGCCGGAGCACTCGCAGTACGCGGCACAGTTGTTAGGGTCCGGGAAGAACACGGGGTCTGAGCGTCGGAGGGAAAAGGTGGTGTCAGATTGGTGGTTAGGTAGCACGATACCCTCTTTGTGTATATATAACTGTCTGTATATCTGTCTCTCTCTCTCTCTCTTTCTATATAAATACATATAATTTTTATTTATTTATCTATTTATTTATTTATTTATTTATTTATTAATTTACCTATCTATCTATTTATCAGTCACTCATACCAAACGTCACTTGATGCCATTACTCGACACTCCTATAACACGTGTTACTACCAATAACCAATATTATATTAACCTGGTTACCTAAGCGAAACTTTTGTAGCAAGGAACACACACACACACACACACACACACACCAAAGAGCCCCTAGCCACCGATCAGATTAAAGAGGAACAGATTGAAATCCTTCTCACACTCTCCATCATCCAAAGGACACTGCTCAGAAATGGTCGGGTCGCATTCTACGTATTCCTGGGCGAGGCTTCCGGCGACTGCCAGTACCAAGATCAGCATGTACTTCTGTTAAGGAAAAGGGATGGACAGTATTACAAATATTTGAATAACTATATTGATTAAACTCCTGTCATGATTTTTCAGTTTGCACATGGTAATACGGAAAATATGAAGCATTTACACAATCTCCTCGCCTGCTACCCATATCGATCAACGATTGTGCACTTATACATTGCAGTAATATTGCATAGGTGTAATGGAACATATCTGTCGGCTGTTGTTTGAAAAGAAGAGGTAGATGTTAGTGTGTTCCGTCATAAGAATCATAATGGATGACCAATCACTATGAAACACCAACTTCTGAACGGAAGTTCTTGTTTTCTATGAAATATATATATATATATTCATTTATTTATTTATTACAACGTCCTTAGCAGCCCTTTTATTTCACTCAATATTCTACCTTTGTTCATTTTCTTCCTCACAATACTGCATGTTCTTAACACACGTTTCCAAAACATAACTTACCATCCTGTAGAGTGTTCTGATCATGTGTGTAAGCGCTATGAAACCCCATGTTCTGAATTCAAGTTCTGAAGTCCTTGTTTTATAATAATAATGATGACGGTGGTGGTGGTGATGATGATGATGATGATGAGGAGGAGGATAATAATAATAATTACAACTCTTCTCGTATATCACTCACTTCTCAACCTCTATTCTTTCCATTCCCAAGAAATTCTGCTTGTACTTACTAACACTAAAACAACTTACCATCATGTGGACTGTTCTAACGTGTCTGGGCGCGATGACAAGTAGAGCTCCTTTCTTATATACAGGCCACAAGCAACTGCAATTGCCTTCACAGCTGGAGGACACGTTGAATATTCACACACACTTGAAAAAAATATTTTCTTTATTGTTTATCAGTTTGTTAATAGCTATAACTATATTTCATCTCTATCTTTCGTTTACTTGTCGACTTGATGATGTCTATAAATGTTAGTATGCATCTACCTATTTATGTCTCTTTTTATCCCGCTCTCCGTCCCCCCCTTTCTCTCTAGACAAAGAGAGCATTGGAAAGAGAAAATAAAGAAAATAAAAGAAGAAAAAACACTAGACATGCATCTCGTACGGATACAAACGCTATATATGATTATATATGTATTATATTTGAGAGACAGAAAGACAAACAGACAGGAGTTAACAACAGAAATGGAGAGAAAATTACTCTACACACATATAGATACATGCATATGTATCTGAGTACGTGTATTTTTATATATAACTATATATATATATATATATATATATATACATACATACATACATATATATATATATATATATATATATAACTTACCATCATGTGGAGTGTTCTGATCGTGTGTGAGCGCTATGAAACCCGATGTTCTGAATTCAAGAACAGAGGTTGAACAATGAGCGAAATACGAGAAGAGTTGTAATTATTATTATTATTGTTATCCTCTTCCTCCTTATTCTCCTTCTCCTTCTCCTTCACACACACACACATATGAAACATGAAATACATTACAGCAGCTAGTATACATTACTACTCTGTGGACATCTAAAAGACCAGAGGTTACGTGTGATATTCTCCATATATTACCCTAATCCTGGTTGAAATAAACTGATCATCATCCCTTGATAGCAAAACGTCTTTCTTGACAATTGGAAATTATAAAAAAAAACAATTTTTTGGGGGGGGATTCAAGTGCTACAAGACACCATCACAGCCTTTCACCTGTGTCCAGGCTCTTCACTCCTGCATGTACAAGATAATCAATTCTAAATATCCTGATTCTGTGATGATTCTAAATCAAGCCTAATTACCCTATACCTAGCTTAATTATTCTAGGCGACAGCAGTACAGCAACCTGACTTGTTTTTAAGTGTATAACCCTGAGCGTCTTTTCAGAGAGAATTAAACCCGCGGCACGGCAGATACTTCTCAGCCTCAAATTTTGGTTCCTTTCACATATCATTTCCCAAAATAATATCGGTGCTCATCTCTGTATCTTGGAATGGTGCTTTTACATTTCAATTCACAGGAAAATAAACGAAGAAATTAGTAACATGAGAAAAATGAAGAATATTTACAAGCTGTTAACAGCAGACCTCATACTTGTTTCTGTGCATATATTTTGATCCGCCTGTGACATACGTATTGCGTATATGCACATACATACTCGAATATACATACATGCACGTGTTTATATATATATACATATATATATATATATATATATATATATATATATATATATATAATATACATACATGCACACACACACACACACATACACACACACACACACACACACATATATATAATATATATGATATATATATATATATATATATATATATATATATATATATATATATATGAATGTATTTGTACTTCCGTGCGTGTATTGAATTTTCTTTTTTTTCTGTTGTTTACCCCTGCTGGTCTCTCTGTCTCTCACTCTTTCATGCATAAATGTAAAGCGCATGTATTTTATTTTATTCCTTTTCTTCTCTCTATATATATCTTTATCACTCCATTTCTCTCTCTCTTTGTCTAGGGAGAGAATGGGAGGAAGGGAGAGAAATGGAAGAGATGGATAAATAAACAGGTATATGCATACACATAAATATTTAAAATGCTTGCACCCTCAGAGGTTCAAAGTTTTTCTAAAATTCCCGATATTTCACAAAAAAAAAAAAAAAAAAAATCCTGAGGTCTTTAAGTTATGTAATGTAATTATATATCTTATTATATTTAGACAGAATACGATCCTTGACAACAGAGCAACTGAGGGGCAGAAATTCCTTATAATCGGGAAAATATCTTAAACGTGGGAATACTGCATATACATTATCACATCGACGAGTAAACGAAAGGCAGGGATAAGAATACAGATATATGCATGAATTAATATACAAATAAATAATGTAAAGATTTTTCAAGTGTGTGTGAATATTCAACGTGCCTTCCAGCTGCAGTGAAGGCAAATGCAATTGCCTGTGTATATAAGAAAGCAGCTTCACCTGTCATCGCCCCCACAGACGTCTGAACAGTCCACACAATGGTAAGTTATGTGTGGCTGTTAGTAAGTACATGCAGAATGTCATAGTGAGAACAGAGGTTGAACATTGGGTGAAATACAAGAGAAGTTATGATTGTTATTATCATTACTACTACTATTATTATTATCTAAGACCTAAAACTTTTGTTCAGAACTTAGAGTTTCATAGCACTTGCTTTTCCATTATTATGCATGAATTTAAGTATCCATTATGATAACATCTACCTCTTTTCGAGTGATAGTGTTCATGTATATT
>NC_061826.1:40078649-40093649 GCF_019202785.1 Penaeus chinensis | reverse complement strand
CAACAAAACAATTTGCTTGTTATTGAGGTCGAACTGTAGCTGCTATTTTCAGAAGACACTGTTTTAGTGTGATCTGACCTTTTTATATGCAATATCATATCACGGAAAATCTAATGTGTAAAGAAAATCTTTTTACCTCAACTGTATTATATTCATATTTATTGACGCATATAAGATAATATATTTTATACAATGATGCTGTGTATTTGTGTGTAATAAAATTCTCATTTTTTGCAGCCTTTTATAACATTAATTACATATATTCGTAAGGTCCATTAAAAAGAAAGAAATTCCTTAATATAAAGTCACGCACGCAGAGTCTGTACATGTAAATATGTGTATGAGCGTGTATGTTTTTGCATGTTCAGCAAATTTGTCCTGAAATCTCACCTACTTTATTTTAGCGGCCAGAACACGCCATGTATTGTACACGTATTAAAAATTGATTTATTGCTTGGCTAAGTGTCGCTGGTCTACAGTTTAGGGGCTACAACTGAAGTACCTCGCGTTTTGACGACGTTATGAAAAAAAAACAAAAAAACTCATATTTGTTGAGGATATAACTAAATCAGTATCAAGTTGGCGCATTACGAACGTGTCATGCGATACGTATTCGCATACACTAAGTATGTCACTTATTATTACTATTATTTTTTTTTACTGATTTCAGACAAGCGCATTTGCTAATAATGTATGATATTCTGTCGTATTGAATATCTTAAATTGTTACACGAGTTCGCTCTCTGTTATCGTGTTATTATCAAATTTTTAGTTACCTAAACATGACATTTCTCGCTCAGGCGAACGTTTAACACTGCATATTTAAAATTACATTAGATATTCAGCAGTAAAGCTATTGGTAGAAGGGTTTTAGCTATTTTGCATTGTATCTAGTGCTATGAGATTGCGTGTTGTATATATTCAGACATAATCACCGTACATTGTGTGTGTGTGTGTGTGTGTGTGTGTGTGTGTGTGTGTGTGTGTGTGTGTGTGTGTGTGTGTGTGTGTGTGTGTGTGTGTGTGTGTGTATGTGTGTGTGTGTGTGCGTGTGTGTGTGTGTGTACTACAGCCCGTACAAAAATGACCAAGACATTTGTAGCTGGCATATGGGAAATATGATATAGATAAGTTACTCCTAAAGATATTAAGTTTTCTTTGATTTGTTCTTAACTAACTTACCATAGAAAATAGAGTAATTTTCATTGATTATAACGCAAACAAATACATACGTATATTTGAGAGAGAGAGAGAGGATGCTACTGTTCTTTTAAAATTATAAAAACTTAATTTGAATTGAAATATCCCACTGAGCAAACTGAACTGTTAATATATATACAACCACGTAAATAATTGATACTAAAAATCAGAGGCTCTGTGATAAACGTTTTAAGGGTAAAAATTGCATATTCTGTCATCTTAGATACCACTGTCATTTTTAAAGCATGGAGATATCCATATGCAAATAGTGGTTGGAATATAACTTTAGGGGAATTTCAAGTTCATTTAAGAATTTAAACCAAGCATATTTTTTTGGAAAGTATTTCTACTAGTCTATAGGCCTGTTGAATCATCTTCAAGAAAATAAAATAACGAAATTCCTGACCCAACGTACGAGATTCACATTATATGAAATAAGCTCAGACATTCGCTGTCCGGTAGTGGACTGTGAGATTAGAATTATGATATATAAAGATATAGAAGATAATAAAAAAAATAAAAAACTATAAAACATAATACAGTTCTTATGAAAAAAAAGTTAACCTTAAAAAGCCGAAAATAACACTGAAGGTTCTCTACACCGGGGTTCCCATTTTCTTATATATTCTACCCAATTTGTATGATGATATTTTAAACAAGATACTGTGCATTTGCAGTACGTGTGAACATGAATAAGTAAATCAACGATAATTAACCATTAAAAAAAGAACCACAGCACAACTTAATGAACAAAAACAGAAAGAAAAAAAAAAGATGATGTAGAAAAACCCTGAGAACATTTATAACATTTACTGATAGCCTGGTTTTCATTATAACAGTTCTAGACGTGAATAATGATGTCTTTGACCAAGAAAACGAAAAAAAAATTATCTGTACATTGACTCAAATTCCTATATATAAGGTTTATGTCATGTCAATCCCCTAGTTAAAGATTTCCATCTTTGGCTCTCTGGTTTATGAGGGAAATTGCGGAAATTAATGGTCTGATCTGCAATGTAGATGTGTGACCTCTGCAAATCAGGTCAAACCATTGGAGGTTGATAAATCGCACATGTATTTTGATAGGTTGTTAACTATGGTAGCGCGATTTACTGGTTTTCTAAGGAGTATATTTTAAATGTATACATATCTAAGACGTTAAAATGTTACTTTTGATAAGTCGAAAAGGGCAGACCATGTAGAAATATGCAACATCAAATTATATTCACACTTAAAGCAAAGCAGATAAAATGAAGGCATATGAGTGGTTAAAAAATGTATCTATCTAGCCTCAATGCAGTGGTTTCCTTCCTCAAATACTGCATTTTATCGGCATACTTGGCACATACTAATATCACAAAAAAAAAAAAAAAAAAAAAATTACCTTCACTAGTGTGATGGTTGCACTTGTTTCTTTGCACAGAGAACATCGAATTGACCATATTTCATAGTTCTCAAAGAGAATTGCCTTTTCTTTTTCTTTTTGTTTCAAATCTTGCCCCCCCCCCTCCCCATGTAACTCTTTGGGGGTACAGCTCACAGGCTTCAACCCCCTGCCTCAATAAGTGATACCTGGCGGGAAGGGTGAAACAAGCGAGTCGAGTCGCGTCAAGTCAAGGCGAGTCATCACGCGTTATGAATCGCCACCCCAGTTTAACATTAATTTGTATGGATCTTTGAAAAACTGTTTACACCGGAAGAGTCGAGTCAAGCCAAGTCACGGCGCGTCGCGTCTCGTCGAGTCACATTTAGGGCTGGACCCATTTTCTACATCAATCACTGCGAATCCGTCGTGGTGTGATCATCATGCAAGTGGAGTTCCTAATCAACTTAGTTCGAGAGCGCCCTGCTATATGTGATCCCAGTGACCGCAGCCACCGGGCTCGTGATGTCATAGCTGCCCTGTGGAAGGAGGTTGCTGCTGCGCTGATAAGGCAACAGTTTTATTCACTTTGAACTATGCACTAGGCTATGAACTGTACATTAGCTTTATTTACTATGAACTAAACATTAGGCTTATTTTCGCCATGAAATTTACGCTACAAGTTCATTCGGTCTTGCCACTCAAGAGCTCCAGCCTGGGGAAACAAAATATTCTTTCAAGATATCACGGACTGACATACCTTCTGTTTAGGCCTCGTGCTTCTTTTTGCTGTCAGGTTTGAGTTTGAATAATTGGATTGCGTTGCATCATTAACATCATCCCATGGAGAGTAGTTGAAATTGTTTTCATGATGAATAAAATTATGAAGTACACAAATGCTTTTCACCAATGATTTAGATACTTCACTAGTCTAGTCCCCATCGATGTCTGAAGTACACCAAATGTTTTAGCTAACATTCCCTAGGCACACTCTGTTCTTCTAGCCCTGCTGATCCGATAGTAATAAACTCTTTTGGAGTAGGCCAAGTCCTTTCTAGGATATAGTCTCATCAGATGAGGCTTCAGAGGAAAAAAAATCATCTCCCACAAGAAAGAATGGTATTTTGGTTGCAGTATTTGGTATTTTACGTAACTGTGAAATACCTAAACATCCAGAAATAAATGACCTACCCAGATTTGATTAAATGAAAACCGAACTGTTACTGTTTCGTCCGTATGATCCAACATCAATCAGTGTGAAACAGCAGTTGGCATCAGCAACGGCTAGGAGAACAATAGAATGGTATCCTTTTTAATTATAGGAAAGTGATCCTCCTCCAACCGGACATTTCAGCCGACAGTGTTTGCCATCAATACTCCCAATACAGCAAGGAATATTACATTTTTCGAAAAAATGCTCTGGCTATTTCTTCCCACTGGTGTTCATTAGGTACTGGCAAATACGGTGGTTGTAGTTTCCCATATGACATTGCTGGTTTTCTTGACAATCTTGTGCACTGTGGCCCTACTAACACGAAACTGATAACCAAGGAAAACAAAAAAATCTCCAGTAACCACATGTCTGGAAAGAAATACAGTGACAAGCGTTAATTATTATTATTTTTTTTTACAGTAAATAACCGTTCAGTAGTGAAAGTCATTACCTTATAATAATTGTGATCCTGTAGCTTACTACTATGCTCCGTAAAAAATATATAGATATATGTATACATATACATATACATATATAATTGCACAATTAATTAAGTAGGGACACTGCAGATGAGATGGATATGCGTTTTCTAGAAGAATTAAAACAAGTGAGAGAACAAGCGTCTTCACAAAATGTTAATGACCCAGATCGCCAGTTTCTGTTAACCATACTGCCTATGATGAAACAACTGTCGCCAATTGACAACATAGACATTAAAATTGAAATATATGAAGACTTTCGTAGGAAGATGTTTAAACCCGACCCTCTGTTCAGTAAGGCTACTGGACTGATCAGAATCAGTCACATACACCATCATCATGTATATCCAATGTAAGTGACAATTACTCAGAGTATGCTAACATCTGATAAATTGTTTAGAATTTCATGATTCCTTACTTAAGAGTTGTACCATTCCAGCAGGAATACATGAACTGTCTTCATGTTTCATTCATTTACTATTGCCCTACAAGGAAGCCTATTTGCAATAATTATTGGAATGTTCAATAAAATACTTCTTACCTTACGAAAAAGGCCATTCTTTCTTCTTAGTTAGTGTTGATTTTCTTTATAGAATTCCATTAATTTCCACCTGCTTCTTAAAATTTTCATGTGTCATCCTAAAAAAGTTGTAGGATATTTCTGGATGGTTCACCAGGTCTGGGAATAAATGACAAAAGTCAAAATGAATCGCATCAAATGGTGCGACTCGACTCGCGTGGTGTAAACGCAGCCTAAGCGTAGGGTATAGACATTCTGTGTGTACGACAGTTTACAATGAGTTAAAAATCAGTACAATACAATATCGTATATTTACTTGCTATATATCCCTCTCATACACCTTTTTCTTAACTACCAATACTGTTCATCAAATTACGTTCTCATCCCCTTTTCCCTTTCCTCTGTATCCTGCTCTACTCAGTGCCCAATTATGCTAAAACGCTATCACAATTGAATAACTAGTATATCTAACTGGTTCCTTATATACTGGAAGAAAGCTGAATTAAATTTGTGACAGCGTTGACAGAGAAGGAAAGAGGTACAGAAAGACAGACACAGAGATAGAAAGGAGAGAGACAAAGAGAATAATAAGATAAATGATGATAATAATGGTAATATCATATAATAGCAACTGGTAATATTAATGATTATGATAATGATAATGATTATGATAATGATTATGATATGATAGTGAGAACAAGAACAACAATAATGATAATAATGCTAATGCTAATGATAGTAATGATAATAATAATACCAATAATAATGCCAATGATAATGCAAGGTATGCCAGTTTCTTTTTACGAATTTATTATTCGAATATGTTTTTGTTTTGTTTGTGTGTATGTGTGTATTTGTGTGTGTGTGTGTGTCTCCTTCTCCCTCTCCTTTTCACTGTTTCGTTTAATTAAATTTCTCATCTCACTCACTCACCGAACAGGCCAAACACCTACGATTTAAATTTCTTCTTTGCCAAGATGCCAATCATACTGGCATCTTCGGTGGAAAGAAAAAAATACAACACTCAGATATACATATATACATATATGATATATATATATATATAATACATATATATATATTTATATATATACATATATATACACATATACACAGAGGTACATATATATATATATATATATATATACACACATACATATATACATAGATACATATCCATACATATATATATATATATATATATATATATATACAGTAGTAGCAGTCATGATACCGATGATTAAATTGATGATAATAATATAGTATGACAAGAATCGTGATGAAAAGGTACTGATAATGACGAACTGAAAAGATGATGATGAAGGTGGGGCCTGCGTGCACATCTACACTTGGCTTGGAGGGGAATCGAACGTGGCGCTTTGGATCCGAAGTCGCCCGTCATACCGCTCGCACCACCAAGTTGAGGTGATAAATCAAAAAGAACAAAGGGGGTATTTAAACAATATATATATATATATATATATATATATATATATATATGTGTATATATATGTATATATATATATGTATATATATGTATATATATAAATATATATATATATATATATATATATATATATATATATATATATATATATATATATATATATATATATGCATGTGTGTTTATGTCTGTTTATGTGTTTGTGAGACTGCTGCATATTCTATTTTCGTATTCCTCATTTATCATTGGTATTTGCCTGTAGTATCGTCTCATTGCCCCGTCTCTATATCTTGTATGTAGAAACCAAAAGTCTATCTTCCAAACGAAATCAAATGCACATCACTCAACAACGTAAGCTTTTCTTGAAAGAATGTTCGAATTTTTGTTATCCTCTACTTGCGCTCACAGCATCCCTAGTAAGCGCCTCTGGAAGGAATACATTTAGATATAACATACTGTTGCTGCGTCAATCTATCCTGTCTATTGTTTACACGTTCCATGAAAAACACAGCAATAAGTACCCAAGTACAGCTGCTTACGGACAGTTTCTATTCACGTACAGAATGAATAATAGCATCCAGCATATGTGATTTTTTTCATATCCGGTGGTTTATCATCGAAGATATTCATATCAAAAACACGTTAGTAATACGGTAATGCGGATCATTCAAATCATTGACGAAATTCAGCGTACTTACATAACGTTGATGATTGGTTTGGCATTTCAGGGATTGTTTATGTACTAATCCTTATCCTAGATATATATATTTTTTTTACCTCTACAGCTACTGAGAAACTTTTGCAGCGATTTTTTTTTCAGCAACGAGGCTTCATAACACACTAGTCCTTGGGTAGTCTCAGAATTGTTTCTTATCCTTGCAGTATGAGCACAAATATTTATGCGGCTATCACTCGTATTACAGATATTCTTAATTTGCAGAAAGAAACAAATTCACATAAGTAGATTGATAGTTTTTTTACACACGTAAGAAAAGAGAGAACGTAAGATTGTGGGAATACAGAGAACATTTTGCGAACGTTCCAAATCTGAGGATATCTTTGTAAAAATAATCTATAGAATAGTATCCTTGCACTTATGCACTTCTTACATGAATGTCAAGCTGTTATATTCTGTGCTTATACTTTCATTCGCACACGTTTCCTCATTTATACCTACTGTTAATTCTAAAAGTAGTGATATATATTAAAGGTATGCCAATTATATAACTATACTGACATAACAATTATCTTATCTTTTTTGAGCTCTTCACCAATAAGAAAAGTTTGTCGGTGAAAATAATTCACTATGTTTGTAAAGTAGCAAAACTATCCATCTATTTTTCTTCAGTAGTACTATGATAACATATAATTACATTTACTGATATAAAAGAAGCGACTCTGTATTGCTGATATGTAAAATGCTCACTTATTGAAATTATTATCTAATCAAACGAGTAAGTGCATTTTCCAGTGTAAATTACAGACATCTTATATCCATATCATAGAGATTTGAAGATTTCTGTGCATAAGACTTTTTGCTCACATGAGAACTAGACACACACACACACTCACACACTCACACACACACACACACGCATATACAAATTAGACATATTCTTATAACTATGCCAAAAAGCATAAAACTGACACAGTTTACAAATTATTAATCACAAATAGCAAAATTCAGTAAATAAAATACAAAATGACTTATTGAGTAAAACTCTCGCCTTAAGAATGGAGGTGGGAGGGGGGGGGGGGTTGATTTCCGTGTCCTTTGTTTTTTAATTTTAGTCTCCAGGAGAAATGAATGTATTGGATTATGGTAATGATGGAAATCCTGTGAATGTGTTTAAGGAAATACGACAAAGGAGATATCATATATATATTCGAAAAGTATATTTATTTCAGTCATCTTCATTAAAATACTTTTTCCATTGTTAATAATTCTAGTAAAGTTGATAAGGATAAACGATAAGGAACAGTGAAGGAATTTTCCTATATTTAGCCCGTCCGTTTTCGGGAGATGAGAGAACGAGAGAGTCCATTCTCTGTCAGATGCTGGTCACGTGATTATAATAAACTTTCCCATAAGTAGAAAACATTCTCTCTCTTTCTCTCTCTCTCTTTCTCTCTTTCTCTCTCTCTCTCTCTCTCTCTCTCTTTCTCTCTATCTCTCTCTCTCTCTCTCTCTCTCTCTCTCTCTCTCTCTCTCTCTCTCTCTCTCTCTCTCTCTCTCTCTCTCTCTCTCTCTCTCTCTCTCTCTCTCTCTCTCTCTCTCTCTCTCTCTCTCTCTCTCTCTCTCTCTCTCTCTCTCTCTCTCTCTCTCTCTCTCTCTCTCTCTCTCTCTCTCTCTCTCTCTCTCTCTCTCTCTCTCTCTCTCTCTCTCTCTCTCTCTCTCTCTCTCTCTCTCTCTCTCTCTCTCTCTCTCTCTCTCTCTCTCTCTCTCTCTCTCTCTCTCTCTCTCTCTCTCTCTCTCTCTCTCTCTCTCTCTCTCTCTCTCTCTCTCTCTCTCTCTCTCTCTCTCTCTCTCTCTCTCTCTCTCTCTCTCTCTCTCTCTCTCTCTCTCTCTCTCTCTCTCTCTCTCTCTCTCTCTCTCTCTCTCTCTCTCTCTCTCTCTCTCTCTCTCTCTCTCTCTCTCTCTCTCTCTCTCTCTCTCTCTCTCTCTCTCTCTCTCTCTCTCTCTCTCTCTCTCTCTCTCTCTCTCTCTCTCTCTCTCTCTCTCTCTCTCTCTCTCTCTCTCTCTCTCTCTCTCTCTCTCTCTCTCTCTCTCTCTCTCTCTCTCTCTCTCTCTCTCTCTCTCTCTCTCTCTCTCTCTCTCTCTCTCTCTCTCTCTCTCTCTCTCTCTCTCTCTCTCTCTCTCTCTCTCTCTCTCTCTCTCTCTCTCTCTCTCTCTCTCTCTCTCTCTCTCTCTCTCTCTCTCTCTCTCTCTCTCTCTCTCTCTCTCTCTCTCTCTCTCTCTCTCTCTCTCTCTCTCTCTCTCTCTCTCTCTCTCTCTCTCTCTCTCTCTCTCTCTCTCTCTCTCTCTCTCTCTCTCTCTCTCTCTCTCTCTCTCTCTCTCTCTCTCTCTCTCTCTCTCTCTCTCTCTCTCTCTCTCTCTCTCTCTCTCTCTCTCTCTCTCTCTCTCTCTCTCTCTCTCTCTCTCTCTCTCTCTCTCTCTCTCTCTCTCTCTCTCTCTCTCTCTCTCTCTCTCTCTCTCTCTCTCTCTCTCTCTCTCTCTCTCTCTCTCTCTCTCTCTCTCTCTCTCTCTCTCTCTCTCTCTCTCTCTCTCTCTCTCTCTCTCTCTCTCTCTCTCTCTCTCTCTCTCTCTCTCTCTCTCTCTCTCTCTCTCTCTCTCTCTCTCTCTCTCTCTCTCTCTCTCTCTCTCTCTCTCTCTCTCTCTCTCTCTCTCTCTCTCTCTCTCTCTCTCTCTCTCTCTCTCTCTCTCTCTCTCTCTCTCTCTCTCTCTCTCTCTCTCTCTCTCTCTCTCTCTCTCTCTCTCTCTCTCTCTCTCTCTCTCTCTCTCTCTCTCTCTCTCTCTCTCTCTCTCTCTCTCTCTCTCTCTCTCTCTCTCTCTCTCTCTCTCTCTCTCTCTCTCTCTCTCTCTCTCTCTCTCTCTCTCTCTCTCTCTCTCTCTCTCTCTCTCTCTCTCTCTCTCTCTCTCTCTCTCTCTCTCTCTCTCTCTCTCTCTCTCTCTCTCTCTCTCTCTCTCTCTCTCTCTCTCTCTCTCTCTCTCTCTCTCTCTCTCTCTCTCTCTCTCTCTCTCTCTCTCTCTCTCTCTCTCTCTCTCTCTCTCTCTCTCTCTCTCTCTCTCTCTCTCTCTCTCTCTCTCTCTCTCTCTCTCTCTCTCTCTCTCTCTCTCTCTCTCTCTCTCTCTCTCTCTCTCTCTCTCTCTCTCTCTCTCTCTCTCTCTCTCTCTCTCTCTCTCTCTCTCTCTCTCTCTCTCTCTCTCTCTCTCTCTCTCTCTCTCTCTCTCTCTCTCTCTCTCTCTCTCTCTCTCTCTCTCTCTCTCTCTCTCTCTCTCTCTCTCTCTCTCTCTCTCTCTCTCTCTCTCTCTCTCTCTCTCTCTCTCTCTCTCTCTCTCTCTCTCTCTCTCTCTCTCTCTCTCTCTCTCTCTCTCTCTCTCTCTCTCTCTCTCTCTCTCTCTCTCTCTCTCTCTCTCTCTCTCTCTCTCTCTCTCTCTCTCTCTCTCTCTCTCTCTCTCTCTCTCTCTCTCTCTCTCTCTCTCTCTCTCTCTCTCTCTCTCTCTCTCTCTCTCTCTCTCTCTCTCTCTCTCTCTTTCTCCTCTTTCTCTCTCTCTCCCTCCCTCCCTTCCCTCCTCCCTCCCTTCCCTCCTCCCTCCTTTCCCTTTCCTCCTCTCTCTCTCTGTGATTGGATAACAACAATCATAATAAGAAACAGGCATGACATCGCTAAACAGTGATTTTGAGTAATTCCTGGTCGTTTCAGTATTGTTGGTCCATCACATCACTTTTTCGTTGATTAATTCACTTGTATTTCTAAATATTCTCTGTCAGGTAAGAGAGAGAGAGAGAAAGAGAGATATAGAAAGAGAGAAAAGGGTGATATAGAAAGAGAGAAAAGGGTGATATAGAAAGAGAGAAAAAGAGGGAGAAAGAAAGAAAGGTTTCGGATAAAACATGACTCTCTTTTCCGTGATTTTTTTTCTCATATACTTTAATATTCTTATTTTTTTCTTACTCCATCAGTTTATTTGATTTTCTTAGCCTTATCCCGAAAAATGTAGGTCGAAATTTCCTTTAAACGGCCAATCAATCTCTACCTCGTAAAATAATTTACACCATTATTAGTCAGCCTTAAATCGGATCTTTCTAAAGCAATTAAAAAAATTAAATTTATGGCGGGGGAGAAAATATAAACCTTTCCAAATTTCAAAATTTTTCCATTTCCCCGAATTCTCGTCTGCTGAGATTAATAGATTTCAAAATTGGTTTATTTTAATCACTGTTTTGATTTTCATTATCATTATGATTATCATCTCGGTAAAATCAAATTATCATTTCTTTTGGAAAACAAAAGGGTTGGCTCAAAAAAAAACATTTGGGATTCGAACCTGTGCTTCATTAAACGCCAGAGGGGGTCTTGTTTCCTGATTAAAAAGTTGCAACTGTGTTTTGCTTTCGCTGCCGGTGTTTTGCCCTGTGTTTTTCGTCCATCTACCCCTTTTTTTTATGTGTGTTGGCCGTGCGTTTTTTGGAAAACCGAAGCGAAAGAGGAAATAGGTAATAGATCTTTGGGGGTAAAACAATATATTTTAATATAAATATTAATAAATTAAAATATTATAAAAATTTTAAATTATATATACAGAGAGAGAGAAATAAGAGAAGGAGAGAGAGAGAGAGAGAGAGGAGAGAAAAAGGGAGAGGGGAGAGAGAGAGAGAGAGAGAGGGGAGAAAGAAGAGAGAAAGATCCAGAAAGAGAGAAAAAGGGGGAAAAATAAAAAGAGGGGGGGGGGGCAGAAGAAGAGAAAAGAAGAAAAAAGAGAAAAAGAGAGAAAAAGAAGAGAGAGAAGGAAAAAGAGAGAGAGAGAGAGATGAGATAAAAAAAAAGAGAGAGAGAAAATGGCAAGAGAGAAGAGAAAAAAGATAGAAAAAAAGAGAGAGAGAGATGGGCAAGAGAGAGAGGGAGATGTAAAAAGAGAGAGAGTGGGGGAGATATAGAAAGAAAGAGAGAGAAAGAGAGATATAGAAAGAGAGAAAAGGGTGATATAGAAAGAGAGAGAGGGGGGGATAGAAAGAGAGAGAGAAAAGAGAGAGAGAAGAGAGAAAAAGAGAGAGAGAAAAGAAAGAGAGAGAAGAGAGAGAGAAATGAGAGAGAGGGGCCCATGGGGCTTAAAGGAAATTAAAAAGGGCAGTAAATTCTCAACATAACAATATATTTGTCGTTCGTAGTAAGCAAATAGAGTTTTGCGCGTGCTGTGACGAGAACCACAATATCCGTGAAAATAATTTAAACAACTGATATTAAAAGTGCAATCGGTGATTTCTTCAGCAACAAATCTACGGATGGATATCCTATTTTTGGGAAAGAACACCTTATCTTTTATAAATTTTAGGATAAATTAAAAGGGTTAAATTGTTTTAAAAAAAAAAATGTGTTAGGGCATCAGAAAGGATACATTCACCAAAAAATTAACTGAAATCTGGGTTTTGCTTTTTATTTTAAAAAAAAACTAAAAACCTAGCGAATTTGCCGGGGCTTTCCTTGCTTTAAAAATACATTTGTTAGTAAAGCCCCATTTTTTTCAGCATAACATTTTTGGGTGAGAACTGATTTGCGATCTTAAAAAATTCCTTTAAGGGGACTTCACGAAGTTTTTGGCCGCTTTATCGTCGCGTTTAACTCCTTAGACAGAAATTACACCCGATTTTAGTTTTTTTTTCAAAATTTTTTTCTGTTTAAAAATTTCCCCTTGGGGTTTTAAAAATATTTAAAAACAACTTGTCCCCTTTTTTTCTATTCTAAATCATCATCTGGAGTTTGCGATTTAAAAAGGTTTATAATTGGGGTTTCACAAATGGGTTTTATACGTTAATAGGGAAAATTTTTTCCATTGAAAGGTCTTTTATTTCCTCCACATAAAGCCATCTGTGACACACTCTTCCTCTCTCTCCTCCACTCCTCCCTCTTTCTCTCTCTCTCCTCCCTCTCTTTCTTTCTCTCTTCTTCTTCTTCTCATCTCTCTCCCCTCTCTCTCCCCCTCTCTCTCTCTTTCTTTCTTTTTCTCTTTTCTCCCTCTCTCTTCTCTCTTCTCTCTCTCCCCTCTCTCTCTCTTCCTCTCTCTCCCACTCTCTTCTCCCCTTCCCTCTCCTCTCTCACTCTCTCCCTCTTCCCCTCTCTCTCTCTCACTCCCCTCTTCTCTCTCTCTCCCCCCTCCCTCCCCCCCCCCTCTCTCCTCTTCTCTCTCTCACTCCTCTCTTCTTTTCTTTTTTTTATCTCCTCTCTCTCCACTCTCTCTTTCTCTCACTCTTTCTTCTTCTCTCTCACTCCTCTCCTCTCATCCTCTCTCTCTTTTTTCTCTCTCTCTCCCCCCCCCCTCTCTCTCTCCTCTCACTCTCCCTTTCCATCCTCTCTCTCTCTCTCTCTTTGCTACAAGTACCCCAACAACACATGTCACACGCACATAAATAAATAAAGAGATCAAATAGATAAGCAAATAAATGAATAAATTAGGAAAAACAAAAACCCATCCGACAACAAAAGCTAACACAATATGCAGTTATCAGTCATGAAGAGCAAATCCACTATGTTGTCCTGAACAAAACATGTTCAATTCCCGAGTACTTTAGTTTGTACTTTTGCTCTGCGGTGGCAATGAGCTTACTAGATTTTACGATGATGAAGACGATAGCGATGAATAATGGACAACATAACTGTAAATAACTTATGAAATTTAAATATCAGCGTAAAAGAATTCGGGAAAACGTCTTCTGGATTATGGCTAATGGAATAGAACTGCACTGAACACAATAAAATGCAATATTAAAGTGAGTAATAATGATATAAATGATTTAGCAAGGAAAAAAATTTTTTTGAAAAAAGAAAGAAATTTTGGGAAAGGGGTAAAGACCAAAATATCTGGGAAACTTAATCTAAAGTGTAAGCCTAAGGGTAGAGATGGGCCGACGAGGCAATTGTATCTGTCATTAGAAAATTATCCTCGGTGGCATTTCGGATATTCCTTCAAGCAGCGCTGATTTTGATAGTGATGTACATTTTCTTTTTCGACTTACGAACTACGAAATGTTTTAGTTTCTAAATACAAGATGTTAAGAGAGGGGACGATGTGACGAAGGTAAAGCCAAATACCAAGGATGAATATATTTTCGATTATATTGTGTGTCTTTTGTGTGTGGGGGTGTGTGTGTGTGTGGGGTGTGTGTGTGTGGTTTGTGTGTGTGTGTGTGTGTTGTTGTGGTGTATGTACGTGTATGTGTACGTATGTATGTATGTAGATTTGTACGTCATACAGTATTTAAATACCCCCCTTTGTTCTGTAATATTTGTCACCTCAACTCGGTGGTGCAAGCGGTAGGACGGGCGACATCGGATCCAAAGCGCCGCGTTCGATTCCCCTCCAAGCCCAGTGTAGATGTGCACGCAGGCCCCACCTTCATCATCATTTTTTCGTTTCACCATCGTTTTTATGAATATTATTTATGTTCTTAAATAGTGTTGTATAATTATCGTTATCATTATCATTACTAATATTACATGTTATCACTCTTATCATGGATATTATTATTGTTGTTATTATTAGTAATATTATCATCATTGATATTATCATTGTTATTATTGTTAATATGATTAATACTACTATCATTGTCGTTTTTATTATTATCATTTTCTTTGTAACTAATGTTATGATCATTTTTAGCATCACTACTATTACTCTCATTACGGTTTGTATTATCTTATATATCATAAATATTATCATTGTTTTTGTAAATGATGTCATTAACATTATGATTGTTATTGATGTCATTATCTATCATTGTTATTGATATTATCATTATCATCGTTATAACTTATAATTTTCATAATCTATACTAGAAGTATCATTATTATTGTCGTTATTATTTCTTTGTTTCATCTTTGTTTTTATTATTTTTTTATTATTCTATTGTTCTTGATAATACTATTTTAAGATTACGATTGTTGTTATTGTTATTATTATCATCACCAGCAATAGCATTATCATTATTATAACTGTTATAGCAATTTCCACTTATATCTTCATAAACCGATAAATAATAGCTGTTGTCTTCAGTAGCACAAATT
>NC_061826.1:40071149-40073649 GCF_019202785.1 Penaeus chinensis | reverse complement strand
TGCGTATAAACACACTGTAACAAATACTAAGCGACAGGGCCAGCAACACAAACGCACGAGTCAAACAGGTATGTTGATAATAAAAGTATACCGATTACTAGTCACACAATTATGAATGTAATCCTAAAAAGTATCTTAAATTAAAGCGCAAAGCTGTTCGATGCCAAAATATGGATAGTATTTACCCATAGATTTAAATGATTGGTCTAAACGAAAACACCGGAACGCATTTTTAAAATCCGATTGTGTAAAAAAGGGTATTTCTTTCTCGTGGAGGTCTGTTTTAATTTCAGGAAATACTCTCTCTCTCTTTCTCTCTTCTCGGTCTCTCTTTCTCTCTTATCCACTCTTACTCTTACCCCCCCACCTCTCTCTCTCTCATCACCACTCTCTCTCTCTTATCTCCTCTCTTCTCTCTTTCGTCTCTTTCATTCTCACTCTCTCTCTCATCTCTCTCTCTCTCGTTCCCTCACTCTCTCTCTCTACTCTTTCTCACAAAGTCTATTCTCTCTCTCGTCTCTCTCTCTCTCACTCTTCTCTCCTTCTCACTCTTCTCACTCCTACCTCCTCTTCTCTCACTTCTCTCTCTCTATCTAACTTGTCTCATTCTGTGGTCTGTCTGTCGCCCTCTCACTCTCTCTTTCTCATTTCTCTCTCTCTTTCCTCTTTCTCCTTCTCTCTCGTTCTCACTCTCTCTCTCTCTCAACCTCTCAACTCCTTTCAGTTCTTCCTCCCTTTCTCTCTTCTCTTACACTTGACTCCACTCTATCCTCTCTCATTCATCCCATTCCGCTCCTTATCCCTTTCTCTCTCACGCTCATCTCGTCCTCTCTCTCTATCACAGTCACTCTCCTCTCTCTGCTATCACCTCTCTCCTCTCACCATCTCTCATTCTCTGCTCATTCCTCCTCCTCAACTCCCCTCTCTCGCGTCTCACTCTCTCGTTCCTCCCTATCCTCTTCTCTCTCTCTCCTCCGCCTCTCCTCTCATCTCTCCACACGTCTTTGTCTCTCTCTCCTCTCCTCTTTTAGGGGGCACTGCAGACCGCCCAAAATCGTGCACAGGGCATCAGTTCATTAAAAAAATACATATATAACATGAAAACAGTGACACAATACATCCTCAGCTAAACGAAAGGAAACATATAAAAAATATATATATATATCTGTGGCTTCTTCATATCGAATATCTTTTACTTATAATCAAAATTACTTTACAATTGCTCTTATTTTATAAGTCCCAGTGATAATGATGGTTGTAACAACAGTAACAATGAATTGGGGGGAGGATAAAGAAGTGATATTGTAATAATAAACAATTATAACAGCGACAAGCATGAAATCGCCAAACAGGGATTTTGAATAATTCCTGGTCGATGATTACAGTGATGATACAGCGACATTTAAGAATATAGATAATATTGATAAAAAAAAAAAAAAAAATTGGCGAAATGAAAAGATGAAGATGAAGTGGGGCCTAGCGGTGCACATCTACACTGGGCTTGGAGGGAATCGAGCTTTGGATCCGAAGTCGCCCCCGTCCTAAACCGCCGCCCACCGCGTGAGGGTTAATAATAAAAAAACAAAAGGGGAAATTTGAAAACTGTACCGTACTATACAGTACAACATAAAATAGGGTATGCCAAATAACGTTATGCTGGTGTTTTTTTTTCGGGCAAAATTTTTATCATTTTAAAATCGAAAATATATTTATTGGTATTTGCCTTCACCATCGTCACATTGCTCCCCCTCTCAACATCTTGTAATTAGAAACTAAAACATTTTTAAAAAGTTCGTGTCTAAAAAGAAAATGTACATCACAATCAAAATAAGCGCTTCTTGAAGGAATATCCAAAAATCCCCACCGAGAAAATTTTTTCTATTCAAAATACAATTGCCTCGTCGGCCATTACCCTTGGGGCTTAAAACAGTGAGCACCGCACGTCCACGAGACGAGAGGGCATCTAACCTTCATGCGAAGAAAGCTTTTTTTAAATTGGCTCGATTTTCGGATAAAAACTTTATTTTCCCTGGGGTTTTGGTTCGACAGTATTCGCAGTAAAACATTAAGTTAAAGGAATAATGGAACATTCCCGGTCGGCAGTAATTCAAAGGGAAAATATCAAGGGTGTTACAAAATTAATGAAAAATTTTTGGGCGCCCCTTGAAATTTAGTTTACGTCTCCCAGATATTTTGGTCTTTACAACTTGGCGGAAATTTCTTCTCTGGTACCAGCAAATCTTTTTCCTTGCTAAATCATTTATATCAATATTACTCACTTTAAAATTGCATTTTATTGTGTTCAGTGCAGTTCTATTCCATTAGCCATGATCCAGAAGACGTTTTCCCGAATTCTTTTACGCTGATATTTAAATTTAAGTTGTTTGATCTTTTTCATTACAGTCATGTTATCCATTATCATCCTATCGTTTTTCTCATAAAAAAATTAGTGGAAATTGCCACCGCAGAGAAAAGTACAAACTAGTACTCGGAATTAAAC
>NC_061826.1:40063649-40066149 GCF_019202785.1 Penaeus chinensis | reverse complement strand
TTAAAGCAAACATCATGGAATATTAATGGGGTCTGTCTATCTCTTATGTCATTGAGAATATTTAGAAGTACAGATGAAGCGAATGGGTAAAAAGTGATAAGATGGACCAATAATGTTGATTGTTATTATCAAATCACAGACAGAGAGAGGTAGGGGGGAAGAGGAGAGAGAGAGAGAGAGAGAGAGAGAGAGAGAGAGAGAGAGAGAGAGAGAGAGAGAGAGAGAGAGAGAGAGAGAGAGAGAGAGAGAGAGAGAGAGAGAGAGAGAGAAAGAGAGAGAATGTTTTCTACTTATGGGAAAGTTTATTATAATCACGTGACCAGCATCTGACAGACAATGGACTCTCTCGTCCTTTCATCTCCCGAAAACGGACGGGCTAAATATAGGAAAATTCCTTCACTGTTCCTTATCGTTTATCCTTATCAACTTACTAGAATTATTAATTGTGGAACAAGTATTTTAATAAAGATGTCTGAAACAGAGATGTCAACTTTACAATTTTGTTCAATATCTAATATATTTTGTAGCATTTTTTGCTCCGTGTTTAGCATTTCCTTTTTTTTTTTTTTTTTTAGCTGTTTTCGTTTTAAGCACTCATTTCGTTTGTTTTAGTATACGTGTTTATCTATTTGTTTGTCTTTGATTTAACGTGTTTTAATAAACTTTAAAGTTTAAAGGTTGACTCTGCGCTATCCCTTTGATGCTAATATAGCCTCTGAGCATCACGACCAGACTCCCTAATGATCCCGGGTAACAATGACATCTCGTGCTGGCATCGAGAACTACTAAGAGTAACAAATGGTGGACAATTTAGGATAATACCGCATGGTCAGTAAGCATTCCCGTGATGTATGTTGCCGAGTGTCGGGAGTCACTACACATGGCAAGGGTGCCGGGAGGGTGGGGGTGGTGGTAACAGGGGGAGGACGGGGTTGCCCAACACCTGCTCGCTAACTCGATTGCAGGTGAAGAGGTCCTTTAGGGTTGCGAGGCCGAGGGTGTCGAGGGCGTTGTCATGGCTGTTCTCTACATGTCCAAGAATGATTCAGACTGCTCTCTTTTGAAAATTTTCTAGCCTACTTAGCTGTGTTGTTCAGGCTAGATGACCATGCGGGTGATGCGTCCGTGAGTCTGGGGAATATGAACATTTGGAAGATCATGAACAATTCGATTTTGTAAGGCCAAGTGACTTCAATCGGCGGAGCATGTAGAGTCTGTATGAGGATGATTTGACCATGAGAGCTCCTGTGTGTGTGTGTGTGTGTGTGTGTGTGTGTGTGTGTGTGTGTGTGTGTGTGTGTGTGTGTGTGTGTGTACACGCGCGCGTGTGCGTGTGTGTGTGCATCAACATGCTTATCAGCGAAATTGATATACAGAGGTAATCATAAATGTGAAATTACTTGCCAAAAAAAGTGAAATGGACATCTGCTGAATGTCTGTGTAATTACATTTTCTAGCGCTCATGTCTCACGCTCAGAAATCTTCGAATCTGAATGACTTAGATATAAAACTATTTGCAATTTACACCGGAAAATGCGCTTACTCATTTGTTTAAGTAATAATTTAGTATTTCCTTCAAGAATTGCGCATTATATATTAACAATAACACCGATAGAGTTGTTTCTTATATATCAACAGTTGGAGTTCTGTGTTATCAAAGTACTGCTGTAAAATATAGTTTTATTTCTTTACAAACACCATTAATTTTATAACGTTTCCTAACAAACTTAATTAGTTAAGAGCTCGAAAGCAGTTATAAAGTGGCATACCTTAGATATTTCGCTAGGTTTAGAATTAACGGTGTATGTAAATGAGGATACAAGTGTTTATGAATTCATGGAGTATGTGAACTTAAAAATCAATTGATGAAATTAATATGTGCAAGAATATTAATTGTATATATCTTATATAAGACATCCACAGGTTTGGACCGTTCTCTGTATATACAAGAATATATATGTATAAAGGATTGATAATGATATTATGGTTCAGTGAAACTATAAAACCTTTGACTACATCTTCGCATAAAGAGAAATGAAATGTCAAAGAAATAGAGAAAAATATTAGAGTCAAATCATGTCCGGCACTTTCAACAATACATTAATATCTACTTCCCTTCCCTTCACTTCACATCACTTCATTTCTACACGTCATTCCGTGTCACTTCACTTCACTCCATTTTGCACTAAAGTTCATCAACAATGCAATTCTGAACGAGACTGAGAAAGTTGTCTTATCGCATTTGACATTAAATTTACGAAAAAAAATGACTTGACAGTTTTATGCTATCACTACAGGCTTCATTATACAGTGAACCACATTTCATATATTAATTAAATGTGGTTTACTGTATTACGATGTCTGTGTTGATGGTATAAAAAGTCTTTCGTTTTCGTAAATTTATTGTCAAACGCGACAAGGGAACTTTGCTAACCTCACTAAATTGTAATGCTGATGAAGTATGGTGGAAAATAAGGAAGATAAACTAAATATTCACATA
>NC_061826.1:40041149-40043649 GCF_019202785.1 Penaeus chinensis | reverse complement strand
TCATACCGTGCGTGTGTGGTCACTTGTGATGAATGGAGGCGTTATTGTGATTGTAAAGTGTGTAGCGTTGCGTTGTTTTTGTCTTGATTGGTATGGATTTTCTTTCCATTTTTCGGGAGTGGGGAAATTTATGCAATGCTTTGGTTATTTATAACTTTGAGCTTGTTTAATGGTGTGTTTTATCAAGATCAATGAGCATAGTAACAAGGCCATAAATTTTAAAGGGAAGGGTTCAAGGGAAATGAAGCTTTGGGAGATTTTTAAAAGTATTATATATGTTAAGCATAAACTTAGACTCAAAATTAATTGTCATAATTAATTGTTTGACTTTAATTATTGCATATCAGAAATGGATCTATCTATTAGAGGACGTTTTGTTACATTTTCCTTTATCACTGTGGAATAGCCATAGGCTCTGCTTTAAATGTTTTACAACTTGGTAATTCTCTACAGCACAGACACTAGCTAGAGACTAAGTCCCCAACTCCACTCCAAAAACTTTATTCGACAATTTAAATTGCTGTGACTGGGGAGGGAGGGTTGATAGGTGGGTTTGCCCCTCCTTGCCCCCGGCAAACATTGTCTTTACCTCGTTACACATGGCAAGACACAGCTGAAACTTGGTAGCACCAAGTAGGTTTAGGATGTGATAGGTGCTTTCTGTAATCATTTCTTTTAATTGTGGTATTGTGTTTATGTTTATAGATTATTTCTTGTACCACTGACCATGAGCTTTTGTCCTCTCTAAGAATTCTGTCCATTACAGGCAAAGTTACCTTATACTGTATGGCTGTGTGAAATTCAAACTGTATTGTATGTTTATATTATTCTTACATTCTACACCTGTAATTAATTTTCTTATTTATCTACATAACTGATGCATGTTTCTATAATCAGTGCATATTCATATAGGTATAGTTTTATGTGTTATGTTATTTAATAGACTGAATTTCATTGTTGTATATCTCTATACAGCTATGCTCTTCAATCATGATAAACCATACCATCAACAAGCTCAAAGATAAAAAATAACCAGAGCATTACTTGAAACAGGAAAGAAAATCC
The DNA here is from genome assembly GCF_019202785.1 of Penaeus chinensis. Lineage (NCBI taxonomy): Eukaryota > Metazoa > Arthropoda > Malacostraca > Decapoda > Penaeidae > Penaeus > Penaeus chinensis. Next base: position 40,042,584 of record NC_061826.1, on the reverse strand, counting down.
ATACTAATCAAGAGACAAAACCAATACAACCCTACATACTCTACAATTCCGATAGCTATTAAAGAATAATGATTTAGTTTTGTCAAATGTAGATTTTAAAGTTGGTGGTGTGGATAACAAGTTGCAATGACTCGGGTAACATTGAAAAGAGAGGGTATCCATATCCACTAACCAAATCTTGCAATGTGAGTAGGTGGAACCAGTAAATGAGCAGAATAGAAATAGTTGAAAACTCCCATACCTTCCATAACAAGTCACAACTGAGTGAGTTGGGAAAGATGATTCCTTCACAAAACCCACTGTCTCCAGAAGTGGTAGAGTTATTTCCATATCAGCATTGTGATGTCACTTGTACAGATGTCACTCAAATATGTCCAGATTCTGCTATTTAATACAGATGTTGTAGAGAATTTATAATAAAATTGGAGATTTGGGGGAAGGTAGCCACCCTGAAGGAACCTTTTAGCTGGCAAAACTATATAAATACCCCATAATTTAATCCACAATTTCCTTGGGATAGTCTACCTCATACCCTCCCCACCTAATGTATTAAGTAGTGGTATTGTCACTTGTAGGCTAGCACTAAACCCACTAGACATCCTAAGGGATCGAGCAGTATTTTACCGAACTTTATGAATTTTCAGATGTGGACCTATTCTAAAAAATAACTGAAGGGATACTTACTGTACATTGCTTTCCAGATATGTGTTTGGCTCGGTAATGATGATTGGGGTGGCCCCAGAATACCTCGCGATATGGCTTGTGTGGCGAGGTGCTTCACTAGTATTCCCTTCCTGGATATACCAGTGGGGGGATGACAAACTCTATTCTCTCTATCAGCGGCTAGTTCTCTTTTTCTTTGAGACGTGTACAAATTTAGAGGTAGTATATCTGTGTATGACAGAATGGGTTTGTGATTTGTTGTTGCTTGATTTTGATTACATATTTATTGACTCTGTAGAAGAATTCTGGTTATAAAAACATTATCCATTGCAGGTGGTGTTATATGGTGATGCTGTAGATGCTCTGAAGAAGAGAGAAAGTGTCTTATACCTTGCCAACCATCAGTCAACAGGTAAAGACATAATCATAAAGGATTTTTAATTCCTAAATAGAATATAACCCCTTGGATCTGGTGACGTGACCATTTGTGCTGTGAGAAAAAATGTGTGAGAGCCAGGGTGATGGCAAGTTGCCGTCATGAGTCCATGGTGATGGGAATGACTCGCCACAAGTGCAGAGGGTGAGTAGACTCAGTGGGCATTTAGGAAGGGACTATTGGATTATTTCCATCATTATATGTGGCTAGAATGTACCATCCGTGAATGATGACTATTTCCATACTCATTCCTATTCCTACCTTTTGTGACAGGCAACATAGGGTTATTACAAAAAAATTGATATGAAAATATTTTTAGAAATACAAAAATAACAA
>NC_061826.1:40011149-40036149 GCF_019202785.1 Penaeus chinensis | reverse complement strand
CTCTCTCTCTCTCTCTCTCTCTCTCTCTCTCTCTCTCTCTCTCTCTCTCTCTCTCTCTCTCTCTCTCTCTCTCTCTCTTTCTCCCCCCCCCTCTCTCCCTCTCTCCCTCTCTCCCTCCCTCCCTCCCTCCCTCCCTCCCTCCCTCCCTCCCTCCCTCCCTCCCTCCCTCCCTCCCTCCCTCCCTCCCTCTCTCCCTCCCTCTCTCCCTCTCTCCCTCTCTCCCTCTCTCCCTCTCTCCCTCTCTCCCTCTCTCTCTCTCTCTCTCTTTCTCTCTCTCTCTCTCTCTCTCTCTCTCTCTCTCTCTCTCTCTCTCTCTCTCTCTCTCTCCCTCCCTCCCTCCCTCCCTCCCTCCCTCCCTCCCTCCCTCCCTCCCTCCCTCCCTCCCTCCCTCCCTCCCTCTCTCCCTCCCTCTTTCTCACTCACTCACTCACTCACTCACTCACTCACTCACTCACTCACTCACTCACTCACTCACTCACTCACTCACTCACTCACTCACTCACTCACATTCTCTCTCTCTCTCTCTTTTTATTAAATTATTTTTACAGAAATGTTATGACTGATTAGTGAAATAAAAGAAATTGAATTTTATCAGGTGCTGAAGCATCACTTGGTCCCAAAAACCCGAGGAATGTGGTTAGTCAGCAAACAGTTACATGATAAGATTGATGCCATATATGATGTCTCTGTGTTCTACGATGGGACTGTGGACGAGCAAGGCATTAGAGGAAATGCTCCACAGCTTGTTGGTAAGATTCATTGTACAGTTATGCTTATTAAGAAAACTCCTTGCAAGTATCTTGAGAAGCTTCGTTTATTTTGGGGTAGCCATTATTTATATAACACATATTCATTTCTTGTGTAAGTTCAAAGCAGGAGAATTACAGTCAAAAGAGAAAGAAATAACAAGACAAAAAGAAAATAAAAAGTTGATCTCGGCTTGAGGTCTGCATAACCATAAGTCGGAGAATTATAAATGTGTTTTTTATTTGTTTGTTTCTTTGTGTCTTTGCGACTAGGGTTCCTAACGGGAAAGTGCAAGAAGGTTCACGTACACATCAGGCGCATCCCAATGTCTGAGGTGCCGAGGGAGGAGGAGGAAGTCGGAAAATGGCTACAGGAGCTTTATAGGACGAAAGATGAGTAAGTTTTCCCGGAGATGATTCAGTTATTTTTATTGCCATTGTTGTTGGGGGTAAGATCATCATCATCATCATCATCATCATCATCATCATCATCATCATCATCATCATCATCATCATCATCATCATCATCATCATCATCATCATCATCATCATCATCATCATCATCATCATCATCATCATCATCATCATCATCATCATCATCATCATCATCATCAATTCACTCAGTCATGTACCCACTCACTCACTTATTAATTCACTCATGCACTCTCTCATGCATGCTTGTAATCTCTCCCTTGTGGACCTATAGTTTTGAAGTTGAATTTTCATCATATTAACAGCATACATAACTGACAATTGGACTTTCAACAGATTGGCTGAGAACTTCTTCACCCAGGATAATGAGAAGCGAAATAAGGTTGAAAAGCTGTTGAATGGCCACAAGTCTTCACTAAGTCTTTGGTCGACTCTCTCCTCCTTCCTGTTCTTTAGTGTTCTCTCAGTGCCATTCATCTGTACTAAAGTTGGAAGGCAGATGTACATAAATTTACTGGTCTATGGAAGCCTTGGCTCGTATGGGTGGCTTGCCATTCGTAATGTTTGTTAAGCCTGTTTTTGAAGAGGGAAAAACTTGCCAAGTGACGACAAATGGCAAAAGGAACAAAGTGGAACAGCGTAAGGGTCACCTCCAGATCTGTTTCAAGAAATCACATTATGGGTGAAACAGTTAATTAGGAAACAGTTTTTATGTGTATACTTGGATGAGATGTTATGAATGCATCATTTTTGGGATATATAGTGGTAATGGACCATCCCAATGATTTTTATGTAAAGAATGTGGTAAATGGAAACTTGTATATTAATGAAACATTTATCTCAGATCTTCCGTTGTGCACAGACAGATTTTTGAAGTATTACATGGGTTTTCATGACATGCAAGTCAGTTTCACTGGATACAAAGTACAGAAATTGACACATTTGATTATCATATGTCTGTTCATATTGTAATTATTGTATATTATCTAGGAGTCTTTCAGTAGATAAAACATGATATTTCTTTGTCATATAGTGAATGAAGCTTGTCAGAAATAAAGAAATATTCTCATAATTGATGATTTGTTTTTGATGGCTAATTCCAGCAAACTGAAAAAGTACATGCATGAGCTTGCATGTACACTATATATGTATGGTATACTGGACTAATCCTCATAATCATTTCTTTAAAACACTGATTCTCCATTATATTTCTGTTGTAAATCAGGAGTATTTGTATTATCAGATACAGAAATATGGATATATTGCTTGAAAAGGAAGGCAGAAAAAAATGAAATAATGGAAGAGAAAAATCTGTTATACATATCTCTATCTGCACACACATATGTGCAATCCCCACCCACAAATGTGTGTATATGTATGGATATTTGCCATCCTTTGATATTATATACATTTTTTTCTGCAAGAAATAGATGCTCAATATGTTTTTTGCATGGCAATAGTTTTCCCTTCTACTTATTAAACCATGCTTGAAGGAAATTACTTTGTCATCATGAGGTTAGGGTGTTTGTGAACAAAAATATTATTTATGTTAATAATTAATATAATCAATAATGTAATGCTGTTTTTTGTTGCATATCAACATTGGGAAAGTGATTATCACAGGATGCACTTGTATAACTGTGAAATTGAAAGATTAGACAAGTGTTTAAGGAAGTAGCATGTCTTTGAGAAAGTGGTGACAATTACAGCATGTAAAGCTTATGTAGAGGTGTAATGTTTTTTGTTACATTTTTTTTTTTTTTTTATCTCTTTCTCACATTGTTTTTTCTTTCATTCTTCTTTGGTGAATTTGTTTATGTAAAATTATTTTATTTCTTCTTTTTTTTTTTTGTAGATACAGTAGTATTATAGAAGTCTTTTGGTGTGAAGGGGACAAAAAAATTATTGATTTTTAGAATTAGACAATGTTCCTTTTTTTATGCTGCCAGTGGTGTTGTTTTAATTGTATGGTTACTGCACATTTAAGAAGTACAATGTAGACTGGTATTAGGGCAACATATTTTTCCAAAAAAAAAAAAAAAAGAGAGAGAAAAAGAAAAAATAATAAAATATATAATACTGTGGTCACTTTTCAGTTGCAAACATCCCTTTGTGGAGAAAGATGGATCAAGGTAATCATTTTGCATTATGAGGAGCAACAACTGTTAAATAAGAGTATTTTGTTATGCTTACATACTGTGATACTGAAATTTCTGCTAGTTGACATCAACTATGAAAATCTTCAAAGTATCCATCAAGACCATATACATATATATTCTTGATTAACAACGAGGTCTTTAATGATACAGGGAAGGGAGGGAAGGTTAAATTAATAACTAAAAATTCAGGACAGCAATTCAGGTAAGAATTACTTTGAAGGAAATTGAATCTGAAGGATTTGAATTTGCTAATATTACCTATCCTAATAATAAGACCGCAAGAAAAGAGACAAAAGATAATGTTGAAGGTAAAATGTGAATCCGCAATTCTATTGTATAGTTTAGGTTATCGCAGAAACATAATAAGGAGGTTACAATTACTTTATTATGAAAAAGTACAAATACTGATACCAAATAAATATAATTCATTCTTGGGATATATTCTCATAAGCAAAGTAAACATTTGGAAATAGAAAAATCAGTATATCATTATTTTGTGTTCTAAACCTAGCCACCAACAACCCTCGTCTTGTAATACTCCGAGATTGGGAAACAAAATGTCTTAAAAATAAGTAGATATGTTGCTTATTTCAGCAAATTTCTCAATCACAGTAAGGAAATCAATTATCCATTAAAGTCACAAGTTCAAATAATTCTTAAAACATAAGCTGATTACTATCACTTGTGTTATACTGCCTGGCAGTCAATTAACCATTAATACAATCAATAATTCAGTGAACACCTATGTATGCCAGAATACACACATGTCCATTTTGTACAAAAATCAGTTACAATATTGATATTTACATATTTACGACCATTTGCCCCACATAACTGGCACAAGCCAGGGATGCCCTTCATTGTGTAATACAGAAACAAAAACGAAGTCTAGGTTTTCTGTGACTTCTGAATAACTGTCAGCTGTCAGATACTGTTGTGGATACCTCATTTGTTTTTGTTTTTTGAACCACTGGATCTTCATTTATAGACCTTTGTAACTGTCTGCATGTATTATATTGCCTTTGCATATGTAAATGTAAACAAAAATGCATTTTGGCTGAAAGTTTTCAGTTTTTTTGTTGTTTTTTTACTTACTTTTTTTATGTACGGAGTTACACCAATAAGACTAACTTTGATATGTATATATTTTCCTTTATTCCATAACTACCAGCATCTTAAATCACTGACAGCATCTTTAATGATATTTATCACTCCTGTCACGTAATAAAAATAACTTTTTTTTTATCAATTTGCAATCATGCTTTCTTTCATCTCATAACATGGCATAGATATTGGTTAAACAGTGTGAGTACAAATTACACACGGGGACCGAATTAATAATATTATCTGTTATGTCTTCAATTACCTTCTGATATCTGTCAGAATTTTTTTGGGTTAGGGATTATTCCAGTTGGATAATCATTATGCTATTGTTACTGTATACAGACATGGAGTAACAGTAACAAATGAACTTGGATGAAGAATGATTCATGGAATCAATATTATAATAATAGAGATGATCATTTAAGTATACATAACTTCTAATTAAAAAAAAAGACAAAAAACAACTCATTATGTTTAGGTAGGGGTTTTTTTTTGTCATCAGTGACAATGCAGAAGATAATGTTAGGTGAAAGTATATTAGTAGTGGTGTTAGAAGTTTCATCCTTACCAACCGAGTTCTAGGCAGCTTTATAATCTAAATTACTGTAGTTCTGTTATACAGGCCATATATATAACATATAGACCTTTAATTTTAATTGATAAGGTTACCATAGGGTATGACAGTCAATTGCCTTTTAAGTCTTGGAGCATGCCCATAAAACTACCTGAAACTAGTGGTGTATTTAAGTATAAACTTTTATTTCTTTTTAAAAATTGACTGTAGGGAAATGTGTGTCATTTATTACAATGTTCAAGGGACAAGAAAGATACTGCGTTGGGAGTACATTAGGAACAAAACCTCTATTAACAAACATAAATACATTATACACACAATAATGCAAAAATATAACTGTTTAAGGGCATAATAATGCTATATCTACAATGTGTTATATAGAAGCTACACTTCATAACAAGCTTACTGTGGCAGCAAGCAGTGATCCAAACCAAAAAAAGAAAACATAACATAACATTATCTGTCTTTTAGAAAACATGCAAAGCAAGCCAGAACAGTGTCTTGTGTTAACATAAGATCACACATAATGCAAAAAACGAATGAATTACATTTTCCTGTTCCATGTTCTAAACAATGTACGTAAAACATATGCTTACCATTCTTTGATCAAAGCACAGAAGCACGATCAATAGCATAGAAAAAAAAAAAGTTAAAATAATTACACAAAAGATAAGAAGGTAAGAAATTAAAGGATGAAGTAGAATCTACTCCCTGAGAATGACAGGCAATTCAAACCAGTGCCATTGCCTAAACTCTCCCTAGACAAAGCACTGACTACCGAAGAAGTTTAAGGCTGGACACTTTACCCACTGACCTTTTCCCATTCCGAAAACAACCTCAACATAAACACCAAACTTAACAAGCACAAACTAGTTCTCATATACGATATATACTGCATTATATACATGTAATTGACAACATAACAGAATTGTCTGTGGAATGATAATATATATATCTTTAATCAAGCATAAATGACCAATGGTCTACCTTGTGACCGCGTATTAATGCTTCATACATTATATACAATATTTGTTTAAAAAAATATTTCTTTTACATTGTACTCAAAGTACAGTTTGGGATCCCTATGACCATAAAGTGACATCAATATCACTGTTAAATATTTTTGCATACACACATATACGTACTACGGATGTATTTGCAACTGACATATACCTTTCGAATGTTCTAGTTGCAAGATTTCAGTTCGATGTGTATAAACTTTATATGCTTTTCTTGTGGAATCAATGATGTATTATACAAATACATATACCGTACAATACATACCCTTCCGCCTAGGCCAGTTGTGATGCAAGCTTTCTCGTGTCTTTACGTTTATACATCCACCACATATACTCGTATACGCAATGCACTGAAGTAAACGGTATATGATTTCAGCAGAATAATGAATTACTAAAAAACCCTAACTTTTAATGTACACTTCAGAGGTCGGGACTGGCGACGACAGACTGTATCCAATGGCGGTAATTCGACACTCGAGCGTAGATGCCAAACTTGCCTTTCTTTCCACATCCCTCGCCAAAGGAAGTTATTCCATATATGTACCTGCAGAGGGAAAATAATGTTTAGATTGTTAAGAAATTAATACAGTTTAATTATGACATGTATGGTTCAGAATTGCAAATAGGACAACGAAGGAAAGGTCAAAATACACGAATGTGCCAAAAGCCTTTTCGCTTTACTGCTTCTCCAGTAAAAGGAAATGGCCTCCGGCATTTTCGTGTGTCTTCTTATTCTTCCCTTCGTTGCTCTACTTGCAATTTGCTCAACATAAATCCTACGCATGGTTAAGAATCTAAGCAACATGGCAGGTTTTCTCACTACTGTTTACAGCGTGCGATTCTTACCAACGGCCATGTCTCTGGCACAGCAGAGGACCTCCTGAGTCTCCCGCGCAGGAATCCACTCTGCCCTTCAGATATCCTGCGCAGAACATGTTGGAAGTAATGTAGTAGTCCTCATATACAGTCTCACATGCTTTGCTGGCGATGATGGGAACCTAAAAGTTACCGAGGGAGAGAAAAAAGAAAGAAACAAATATATTACGGTAAACTGACAATGTGGAATAAAGCCAACTGCTATTAATATGTGTATTTTCTTTATCAACAAAACCATATCTTGTCAATTATTTTACTGAATGATCTACATAAGAAGCCAACTGCTATTAACATGCACTGTGTATTCTCTTCATCAACAATACCATATCTGCTATTCCACTGACTGAATCAACTACTGAGTCATTATTTTCCGACTGAAAAAGACCTGGGTGACAACACAAGAAACACAGAATAAAAGCTTGAACACGTGAGGGCTGATCACAACGAAGGCATTTGAAGCAAGATATTTTTTTTATGCCAGTACCTGCTAGACAGGGTCCATTGTTGGATGAGTTCTCTCTCTCTCTCTTCCTTCCTCCTTCAGAAATGCGATTAACAGATATTCGTAAATGCATAATAATGCTCTTGAAATAGATCATTATAGTGTGCTGTTCATGTCGTGTGAATATACTTGCTTCATTATGAAAATTGTAAGTTTTATTTTTATATTATGTGAAAGAATGTGCCATCGCCTTGTTTGCGCCTGTATGTCTGTGCCGTATGTGTCTCCCTCTCTTTCTTTGGTATATCATTTATCTGGTTTCCAGTAGTTATTATCTGCCCATCCCCATGATTTTGTTTTTTTTTACTTGTCCTCTACTTCTTTGCTATATTTTTTCTCTCCCTTCCCTTCTTTTTTTTATATTTTATCTCTCCCTCCCCTTCTTTTTTTTATCTCGTTCTCTCTTACTCTCTTTCTTTTCCTCTTTCTCTTTCTCTCTCTCTCTGCCTCTCTGTCTCTCTCTCACTCTCTCTCTTTCTCGCTCTCCTTCCTTCCTTCCCTCCATCCCTGTTCCTCCCTTCCTCCCTCCCTCTCCCTTCCTCTCCCTCCCATCCTCCCTCACTCTCCCTTCTTCCCTTCCGCCTTCTATCCCTCCCACTATCTCCTTCTTCTCCCTCCTTTCATCTTATCCCCGCTCTCCCTCTCCTTCCTTCTCCCCAATCCTCCCCCATTTCCCCCCTCCCCCTCCATCCTATCTCTCCCTCTCTCTCCTTCCTTCCCTCTCCTATCTACTTCATCTCCTTTCCTCTCCCTCATATCTCTCTCTTTCTCTTACTCCCTCCTTTCTCTCTCTCCAATCCTCCCTCCCTCTCTCCTTGCCCCATCCTCTCCCTCTCCTTCCCATCCTTCCTGTCCCATCGTCTCCCTCTCCTCCCCTCTCCCTCCTATATCTCTCTCTTCCTCTCCCTCTCCTTCCCTCTCCCTCTCTTCCCACCCTCCCTCTCCCTTCCTCTCCGTCTCTCCCCTTCTCCCTCCTATCTCTCTCTTCCTCTCCCTCTCCTCCCCTCTCCCTCCTACCTCTCTCTTCCTCTCCCTCTCCTCCCCTCTCCCTCCTACCTCTCTCTTCCTCTCCCATCCTCTCCCTCTCTTCCCAACCTCCCTCTCCCATCCTCTCCGTCTCTCCCCCTCTCCCTCCTATCTCTCTTTTCCTCTCCCTCTCCTCCCCTCTCCCTCCTACCTCTCTCTTCCTCTCCCATCCTCTCCCTCTCTTCATAACTACCCTCTCCCATCCTCTCCGTCTCTCCCCCTCTCCCTCCTATCTCTCTCTTCCTCTCCCTCACCACCACTACTACCTCAGCTTCGTGTAGGACATCCGTTCCGAAGAAGTGGGTGTTCCTCTCCTTTCCCCAGCCAATGATCGTGCACTTGTCTCCCACGGGTAAGTTGGCCCCTTGTTCAGGAAGGCAGGCTGGGGCTATGCGAGAGTTCATGGAGACCGGTTCTGGCAGCTGCAGGAGAGCCACGTCGTTGTCCACGGTCGTCGAGTCGTACTTCGGGTGTATGACGGTCCTTGAAACCTGTGGGGGAGGACAAGGTCTGGTTGATGAAGGGGTGGTGAAGTTCTGCTAAGAATCGTCTACTGTCGTGGGGGTTTAAGGGCAAGGGTTGTCTGGATGTTATCATACTTGTTTATATGCTAGTAACTGGAGGAGGACCAGATATTATATCTTCAATAAAATCAGCCAATTCTGACTGATTTATTTATTCATCTGTTGTCTATCACTCAAGGTCTGCAAAGACTCCTACCCAATCATCCTGCCATATATTTAATCACCTTCTCTCTATATGTATGTGTATTATTATTATTATTATTGTCATTATTATTATCATTATTGTCATTCTCATTCTCATTCTCATTATCATTATTATTATTATTACTATTATTATTATTATTATTATTATTGTCATTATCATTATCATTACTATTATTATTATTATTACTATCATTATTATTATTATTATTATTATTATTATTATTATTATTATCATTGTTATAATTATTATCATTATTACTATTATTATTATTATTATTATTATTATTATTATTATTATTATTATTATTATTATCATTATTATTATTAATGTCATCATTATTACTACTACTACTACTACTGCTATTATTATCATCATCCTTATTATTATCATTATTATAATTATTTTAATCCCTCGCACAAAACTGACCTTATATTCCACTTCAGCGCCCTCTCTCAGAGCCAGGTCGTGTTCTCCGAGGCGGACGAAGAGCTTCCTCCTGACGCAGTGAGCCGCCGTCAGCACCCACCGCGACCCGACCAGCGTTCCCCCGCAGAAGGCTTCCTGTATTTTGGGTAAAGGGGGGGGGGGGGGCGTGAGTATGGTTGAATGTGGTTGGATTTCACGAGTGGTTCAAATCCTGTTTCTAATTTTATGTCTGTCTGTCTCTTTTAGATTTCTCTCTGTGTCTCTGTTTGTCTACTATTTATATTACCATTTGTTTGTCACTGTTTGTCCTAAATTTATTAACAATTGATGTTGTTATTGTTATTTTTATATTTTGTATCATTTTATATTTCATTACTGCCGCTACAATTACATTATTACGTCATTTACTTACAGTATAAATATTCCGTTCAGTGCTCTTGTGTAACTTATATATAAAAGTGATATCACTATATCGAGGCAAGTTTCTTCATTGAAATAAAGGTTCTAACCCTCCATTCCAAATAGCAAAAACGAAACAGAACATAAATCATGTATAAAAAATTATATTCTTTTTCCCGACTGTGGAGAAGAAGACGAAGAAGAAAAATATCAATCTATATATGTATATGCAGATAGAGAAAGAGAGAGAGAGAGAGAGAGAGAGAGAGAGAGAGAGAGAGGGAGAGAGAGAGAGAGAGAGAGAGAGAGAGAGAGAGAGAGAGAATGAGAGAGAGAGAATGAGAGAGAGAGAATGAGAGAGAGAGAGAAAGAGAAAGAGAGAGAGGGAGAGAGGGAGAGAGGGAGGGAGGGAGAGAGAGAGAGAGAGAGAGAGAGAGAGAGAGAGAGAGAGAGAGAGAGAGAGAGAGAGAGAGAGAGAGAGAGAGAGAGAGAGAGAGGGAGAGGGAGAGGGAGAGGGAGAGGGAGAGGGAGAGAGGGAGAGAGAGAGAGAGAGAGAGAGAGAGAGAGAGAGAGAGAGAGAGAGAGAGAGAGAGAGAGAGAGAGAGAGAGAGAGAGAGAGAGAGAGAGAGAGAAAGAAACAGAGCCAGACAGACAGCCAGAGACACAGAATCAGTGAGAGACGCCACAAAAAGCTTCCTTCCCCCCACCAACAAACGCAACGACCTCCTGACCTGATATCGGTTGAGGATCACGACCTGCCACGGCCACTTGCCCCTCTGAGCCTCTCGTCCTCCGATGATCCTCAAGTTCCACCCCGGCGTCGTCACATTACTCACGCCGCACTCACGGGGAAGCGTCCTCTCCTCGGTCCACCTGCTCAGTGCAGACGACGCGGAGGACGAGGACGAGGAGTAGGGAGAGGAGGAGGTGGACCTCGAGGGGGAGTATCGAGAAGTCGACGAAGAGGGGGGCGAGGACGAGGTAGATAGGGTGTTTTCACCGTCCTCGTCTGGTGGGGGAAGATAATGAGGAAGCTCAGAAGTTAATACGTGATAACAGTATTAAATATATAACAAATAACATACAGATAATAATGTAGACAAGTAAACTATAAGTCAACCAGCTACATTATCAAAAGATCCTTCTACCCCCCCCATTTTTTTCGTCCTCAGTATCTCTTCAAGACCAAACAACAAATAAATACATAAATAACTAAACCAATAAAACAAAATAAACCAAAAATTCTCGCCATCTCTTTCCCTCACCGTTATTCCCGGTCGTCTGGTGTTTTCGCGGATGATAGCGGCTCCTTCGGTACCACTTCTCGCAGAGGGAGCCTTCCACGTAGCAATAGGCCTCTTCGTTAACCACACTTCCGCCGCAGAAGAGAGGGTATTTGCAGGATCTAGCGAAAGGAGATTCATGAGAGAGAAAAGGATTTTAATTTGGAGGTGGAAGAACGTAAGGGTTTGTACAAAAAGGAAAAGGTCACGATAAGAAGTGAAATTGAATCGTTACGTTTCGAACTACTCAAGAGTTCCTCATCGGATGAACCAGTAACCAACACAGCCATTTATTAATTTTTTTCATCTTTTACACAGTAATTTATTCAAATTTATTATCTTTTATATCTTTTACATAGGTTTAAAGACGTAGATAAATGTATAATTTTTAGATCAAGCTTCAATATAGGGGACCCCTCTATGGACCAAGCCCCCTGGGCCCCTAAATATCTAGATAGAGCTCTAGATATATATGTTTCCGTAAATTCATGCATACATATGCTGTTTATAATAACAAACCGCTTACACACATGGAAGAACTATCCATGGGTCTACTTATATATATATATATATATATATATATATATATATATATATATATATATGTATGTATGTATATATATAAATGTGTGTGTATATATATAGATAGATAGATAGCTAAATACACACACACACACACACACACACACACACACACACATATATATATATATATACATATATATATATATATATATATATATATATATATATATATACTTATATATATACACACGCATCCATACACACACTCACACACATAAGTATATAAATATATATATACATATATATATATATATACATATATATATATATATATATATATATATATATATATATATACATATACGTGTGTGTGTGTGTGTGTGTGTGTGTGTGTTGAAATCACAGGCCTCTTTCTCCTCGCCAGCACCGACCTGTATCTCCTGGTCAGACACGACCTGCTGCAGGCGGACCAGCGGGACCACTTCGTGTAGAACATAGAGTTGAAGTTGAGAAGGACCCTCATGTCGTTTCGCGGAGGCTGTCGCGTGAATTCCTCAGGCTTGATGATGTGGAAGGGACGGCGCCCCGAGCACCTCCCGCCGCGGCAGCTCCTCTCCTCCTGAAGGGCCGGAGGCGACGTCGGAATAAGTGTGGGGCGTCGGGGTGAAAGGAGGAAGGTATTTGCGCGCGCTCGCGTGTGTGTTTGTTTTACGCATGTGTTTACGTTTGCATTTACGCCTATGTATCGAGCAAAAAGCAAAATAAAGCAATTGGAACTTCTATTACGGGCAACATATCTCATTAAAACCAACCCCGACCACATACCTTGAGGAGCGCTGTGCCACACACGGCAGGTACCCGACACGACCTCTGGCGTCTCTGCCTGCAGCGTCGGGAACAACGCGACCACTTCGTCCACTGGGAGTACAGGCCGCCCTGCAGGTCAGCCAGGTCACCGGGCAGACCGCTGCTGACACGCGTGGCTCCGGAACCCGACCCGGTGTCCAGCACTGCGCGCGATTTGCTGCTGGATTCTGCGGGAGAGGGATGTCTAAAGAACTGTTTCGGATTTTAGGTGAGAGAGCCACAAAGTAGGGCTATGGGTGGGAGGGCCCTTAAGGAGCGAGGATCCCTAAGTATTGCTAGGACGGAAGAGCCCTTGAGTTGGGCCCTTAAGTAGCGATTTAGGAGCAAGGGCCCCTAAGTAGGGTTAGGGTGGAAAGGCTCTTCACTAGAACTATGGGTGGGAAGCCCTTAAGTAGGGCTTTCGATAAGAGGACCCCTGAATAGGGGAAAGAGCCCTTAAGTATGGCTATGGGCAGGAGGACCCTTAAGAAGCGATTTAGGAGCGAGGGTCCCTAAGTAGGACTTTTGTTAACAAGGCCCCTAAGTAGGACTACGGGTGAGAGGGCACCGAAGTAGGCTCATGGATGGGGAAACCACCTCACAAATAAGACTTTGCGTAGGAAATACCTAAAATATAAAATGGGAAAAAAAAAAAAAATAGAGAGAAAAAAAACTAAAGAGGGGAAGAACAAGACCCAGAGGAGAGAGCCACTTACCTGGAGCCACGGTGAGATAATGAGCCCCGTGGTGTGGGCGTCTGTTTCTGCCCTCTGTGGCCCCGTGGATTTCGTTGGGCTGCGGAAGAAGGCAGATCCTGGGTCAGTTCTTTTTCAATTTACTTTTGTTTTTTATTGTTTGTTTATTGCTTGAGCTTGAGAAAAAGTGGGGGGAGGAGGAGGTGGAGGTGGAAGTGGAGGAGGAAGAGGAGGAGGAGGAGAAGGATGGGGAGGAGGAGGAGGAGGAGGAGGGGGAGGAGGAGGGGGGAGGGGGAGGAGGAGGGGGAGGAGGAGGAGGAGGAGGAGGAGGAGGAGGAGGAGGAGGAGGAGGGGGAGGGGGAGGAGGAGGAGGAGGAGGAGGAGGAGGAGGAGGAGGAGGAGGAGGAGGAGAAGGAGGAGAAGGAGAAGGAGGAGGAGGAGGAGGAGGAGGAGGAATAGGAGGAATAGGAGGAACAGGAGGAATAGGAGGAACAGGAGGAGAAAGAGAAAGAGAAAGAGAAGGAGAAGGAAGGAAGAAGGAGGTGGAGGACGAAGATACCAAGTGATGCCAAAGAAAAAAAATTCCTAAAAGGAGAAAGTCCTCTGGAGGCACAGAAGACTCCTGCTTATTGTCTTCATTCCTTATATGGATGTATGGAAAAGAGAGAAAGATTGTGTGCTTATATGCATGTTTGTTTTTTGGTTTGTGTGCGTATATGTGTGTGTGTGTGTGTGTGTGTGTGTGTGTGTGTGTGTGTGTGTGTGTGTGTGTGTGTGTGTGTGTGTGTGTGTGTGTGTGTGTGTGTGTGTACGTGCATATGTACGTGTATGTGTACGTGTATGTGTACGTGTATGTGTGCGTGTATATGTGCGTGTAAGTGTAAGTGTACATGTGCTTATACAGGTCTTCTGTGTATGTACATACGTGTACGAGTGCACACATGTACATATACGCACTTACATGTACATGCTTACGTCCGTGGAGGCCCGTGAGTGACCGCAAAAGCATGTCTCGATAACCATCGCGGCGACACTGGCATAATTAACGAAGATAAAAAAAAGAAAAAAAAGTCAAGTCTGGCCTAGGTGACGCCGGGCCAGTCATGCGACCTTGCCTGGCGCGGACGAGAGAGGTTCTGGTCATGAGGGACAGTTTGCGCAACGTGGCAAGCGCTGAATGATCTCTTCAGCTCCCGTTGACAGACAGGCGGGGGGTGGGGTGGGGGGTGGGGGGGGGAGATTAGGTGAGAAGAGGTGGTGGTGGTGGAGGAAGGTGGTGGTGGTGGAGGAAGGTGGTGGTGGTGGTGGAGGAAGGTGGTGGTGGTGGAGGAAGGTGGTGGTGGTGGTGGAGGAAGGTGGTGGTGGTGGTGGAGGAAGGTGGTGGTGGAGAAGGTGGTGGTGGTGGAGAAGGTGGTGGTGGTGGAAGGTGGTGGTGGTGGAAGGTGGTGGTGGTGGAGACGGTGGTGGTGGAGGAAGGTGGTGGTGGTGGAATGTGGTGGTGGTGGAGGAAGGTGGTGGTGGTGGAGGAAGGTGGTGGTGGTGGAGGAAGGTGGTGGTGGTGGAGGAAGGTGGTGGTGGTGGAGGAAGGTGGTGGTGGTGGAGGAAGGTGGTGGTGGTGGAGGAAGGTGGTGGTGGTGGTGGAGGAAGGTGGTGGTGGTGGTGGAGGAAGGTGGTGGTGGTGGAGGAAGGTGGTGGTGGTGGTGGAGGAAGGTGGTGGTGGTGGTGGAGGAAGGTGGTGGTGGAGAAGGTGGTGGTGGTGGAAGGTGGTGGTGGTGGAAGGTGGTGGTGGTGGAGACGGTGGTGGTGGAGGAAGGTGGTGGTGGTGGAATGTGGTGGTGGTGGAGGAAGGTGGTGGTGGTGGAGGAAGGTGGTGGTGGTGGAGGAAGGTGGTGGTGGTGGAGGAAGGTGGTGGTGGTGGAGGAAGGTGGTGGTGGAGGAAGGTGGTGGTGGAGAAGGTGGTGGTGGTGGAGGAAGGTGGTGGTGGTGGAGGAAGGTGGTGGTGGTGGTGAAGGTGGTGGTGGAGGAAGGTGGTGATGGAGGAGGAAGGTGGTGATGGAGGAGGAAGGTGGTGGTGGAGAAGGTAGTGGTGGTGAAGGTGGTCGTGGAGCTGGAAGAAGGTGGGGGAGGGTAACGGTGGTGGTGGAGGAGAAAGTGAAGATGGTGGTGATGGGAGAAAAACGAAGGGGGAGAAAGCTGATGAAGATGATGGTTTCAAAGAGGGTAAAAGATAATGGAGAAAAAATAAAAAGGTGGAGGAAAATAATAAGAAAGAAAACACACACACACACACACACACACACACACACACACACACACACACACACACACACACAAACACACACTTACACTCACACACACACTTTCATTGAGAAGCAAAGCGTGAATGACGGCCCACATACGCCTCAATTTGCAATGTTGCGAAATTATGTGGGAATCAAGATCGTAGTTACTAAGAGGGAGGAAGACGAGGAAGAAGAGGAAGAGGAAGAGGAAGAGGAAGAGGAAGAGGAACAGGCGAAAGGAGAAGAAAAAGAGAAGGAGGAGGAGGAGGAGGAGGAGGAGGAGGGGGAAGAGGAGGAGGAGAAAGAGGAGGAGGAGAAAGAGGAGGAGGAGGAGGAGGAGGAGGAGGAGGAGGAGGAGGAATAAGAGGAGGAGGGGGAGGAGGAGGAGGAGAAAGAGGAGGAGGAGGAAGAGGTGAAAGAGGAAGAGGAAGAAGTGAAAGGGGAAGGGGAGGAGGAGGAAGAGGAGGAGAAGAAGAAGGAGAAGGAGAAGGGGAAGTAAAAAAGAAGAAGTGGAGGAGGAAGAACAGAGGAGGGAAACGAGGAAGAGAAAGATGAAAGAGGAGTAAAAGAAGAAGCAGGAAAACGAAAATGAAGAAGAGGAAGAAGACTGATAAAGAGGGGAAGAGAAGAAGGGGAAGCAGGATGAGAAGGAATAAGAGGAAAAGGAAGAAGAGGAAGAGAAGGATGAGGATAAAAAAGAGGAAGGGGGGAGGTGGAGGAGGCAAAGAAAGAGGACGAAGAGGAGGAAGAAAAAGAAAAAAGAAGTTGGTAATATGAAAAAAGGAGATAACGAAGACGAAAAAAGAAAAACATAGTAAAACAATCAGAAAAAAAATATAGGAAAAGACACGTAGAGAATATGGTTAAATGAAAGAAAAGAGAGCAAGGATAAAAAAAAAAAATAACAATGATAACAAAATAAATGAAAGACAAAAAAAAAAAAATTATGCTGGAAAGCATATCTACCAATAAAAATATTAAATAAAAAAATAAAAAATAAACATTAAACAAAATAATAGTAATAATAATAATAATAATAATAATAATAATAATAATAATAATGATAATAATAAAAATCACCCCAAAAAAAACAAAAACAAAAAAACAAATAAAATAATAACCCACAACTCACTACAAAACGAAGCCCAACCCCCCCCCCAAAAAAAAGAAAAAAAAAAAAGAAAAAAAAAAAAAAAACTAAAAAATTCGCCACCATTGAATGTCAAAACAAAAGTCTAACCTGCTCCCACCAGCGCCGCCATCCGCCCCACGGCCGAACTTCAGGGCCTTTCGCCAACGAAGCCTGGGGGGAAATAAATAGGAAAATAAATAAATAAATAAATAAAGAAAAAAAAAGGAGAAAGGTAAATAGAAAGATAAAAAACGAGACAATTGGAAAAAAAATATATATATATAGTGTATATATATATTTATTTATTTATTTATTTATTGGTTTATTGTAACGGTATCGAATGGCGAATGGAAAGAATAATGGTTATAAAAAGGGAAGAAGGAGAGAAATAATTATTAATTCTGATAACAAAGATATGAAGATAAAGAGCAGGAAAGGAAAGGAAATATTGAGTCAGAGGAAAAACAGAAGAAAATGGAACCAAAATAAACAGAAGACGGAGTAAAAAAAAGTAAAAAGAGAGAGAGAGAAAGAGAGAGAGAGAGATAGAGAGAGAGAGAGAGAGAGAGAGAGAGAGAGAGAGAGAGAGAGAGAGAGAGAGAGAGAGAGAGAGAGAGAGAGAGAGAGAGAATCACAAAAAAAAAAAAAAAATAGAATACAAGAAAATATATTTTTTTAAAATCCAAAACGAACCAACAACACACAAAACATCAACAAAAAGAAAAAAAAAGAAATAAAATACAAACAAACAAACATTAACAATAGAAAAAAGCGAAAAAACAAACAAACAAACATTAACAAAATACAGAAAACCATAAAACAAACAAACAAACATTAATAAAATAAAGAAAACCATAAAACAAACAAACAAACATTACCAAAAGAGAGATAAAACACAAAACAAAACAAAACAAACAAAAAAAAAGAACAAGAAAACAAAAGAGCGAAAGAGAGAGAGAGAGAGAGAGAGAGAGAGAGAGAGAGAGAGAGAGAGAGAGAGAGAGAAAGAAAAAAAAAAAGCGTTAGCCAAAACATACAGATCTCTCTCTCCACGTGGGCGCCCGAGAAACCGGCAGCCGCAGAGGATCCGCATCGCTTTAACAGGAACCGCAAAGATAACAGATAAAAATCCTCCTTAAAGGTGAGCTTATCGTGTAGGCCTTGGAAGAGGAAAGGAAAGAGGAGGAAGAGGAAGGGGAAGTAGGAGAAGGAAGGAGGGGGGGGGGAGGGAGAGGTATGAGGAAAGTAGAGGGGGGTAGGAGGAGGAGGAGGAGGGAGAGAAGGAGGAGAAGGAGGAGGAGGAGGAGGAGGAGGAGGAGGAGGAGGAGGAGGAGGAGAAGGAGGAGGAGGAGGAGGAGGAGGAGGAGGAAGAAGAAGAAGGAGGAGGAGGAGAAGGAGGAGGAGGTGGTGGAGGAGGAAGAAGAAGAAGGAGGTAGAGGAGGAAGAGGAGGAAGAGGAGGAGGAGGAGGAGGAGGAAGAAGAAAAAGAAGAAGGAGGTGGAGGAGGAAGAAGAAGAAGGAGGTGGAGGAGGAAGAGGAAGAGGAGGAGGAGAAAGTGGAGTAGGAGATGGATGAAGAAAAAAAAAACAATAAAATAAAGGCATAACTGTTACAGGAAGTTCAAATGGAAAAGGTAAGGATAAAGGTTAAACAAAATAATAAATAAAAGGCAGAGATAAAGACAAAAAAAAAAAAAAAAAAAAAAAAAAGGCGGGAAAGGAAATTTGAAGAAAAAAAAAATGGATGCCAATCGCCCGCACACGAACCCCCACATTGCGACCTCAAACGACAATCCATCGTCAACAGCTTCTTTACCAAACCCGGTCATCAACATCGGTATGCCACATGCCATGTTGGGGGAACTTCCGCATGCCACAGCCACGGGGTAAAAACTCTTTCGTAACGGCATATGTTCCAACGAAGAATAACACACACGAGGCGGACACTGCGACGTGTGGCTGCCATGACGTCACGAAAGTATGCTCAAGGAACTCGTGAATGGACCTAATGGCTTTACCTTGAATGGAAAACTGATGCCTTCAGTGTGTGTGTGTGTGTGTGTGTGTGTGTGTGTGTGTGTGTGTGTGTGTGTGTGTGTGTGTGTGTGTGTGTGTGTGTGTGTGTGTGTGTGTGTGTGTGTGTGTGTGTGTGTGTGTGTGTGTGTGTGAGTGTGTGTGTGTTAATGTCTCTTTTTTTGTTTTTATCTTGTGGATGCGTGTGTCTGTCCTATTGTGCTTTTATCGTACGCGCGCGCGCGCGCGCGCGCGTGTGTGTGTGTGTGTGTGTGTGTGTGTGTGTGTGTGCGCGCGCACGTGTCGGATATCACTTCAGCTAATGCAGAAGACCTTGGTGGTGAACATGAGGTAAAGATATAGGAAGATTCACGACAGGTTATGCAATCTTATTTGGCACTTCTGATTATCTATTCTTTATCTGATAATTGATTATTCATTTCTTTTAATTCGAAATTATTAATATTTATGAAAATAAACATCTAAAATCTAAAATTGATACGAAACTCAGTAGAAATGTTAATAATAATCATAATAACAAAAGTTGAAGCAGTGGTAAAAACAACAACAACGACGATAACGGCAAAGACAGCCATAACAACACTAATGATGATGGTAGTAGTAATGGTAGTCATAATACTGCTAGTAGTAATAAAACAGTAGTGGTAGTAGTTGTAGTAGTAGTAGTAATAGCAATAGTAGTACTGATAATATAACTACTACTTCTACTACTACAACTAATAGTATTAGTAATAATAATAATAATAACAATAATAATAATAATAATAATAATAATAATAATAATAATAATAACAGAAGACGGGGAAGCTGCAATGATAATGTAACTAATAAGACTGTCACCAACATCAGCAACAATAATAATAATGTAACCATTCTGTTAATCTCTGTCATTATCGCCTCTTTTTTTTTTTTTTCTCTCTCTCTCTCTCTCTCCTTCTTCCCTTCACTCAACTTTTTCGCAGCACCTCATTAACCTACATACCCTGGGTGTGAAGTTTTGACTCCCAGACCTCACGTGAAGCGATGTCATTCACCCCTTTAGCAAGTGGGGGTCATAACAGGGGTCTCTCCTCCTCTGAGAAAACTCCTTTTTACAATACACTGTGGGGTCTACATAGGGATAATGGAGGCTGGGGGAAGGGGGCTAGACGCAAGGAAGCAAGGGGGGATATTCTGCTTTCAGGGAAAATCTCATGGGATCTTCTTCTTGCCTTTGGGAGCAAGCACGAATTCGCAAGCAACACGGAAGCTATTGTAAACCCTGCTACTGTAATAGTCTAAGGTCTTTCACACCAAAGGCACATCGTCATGGGATTTGGTATGGATAGAAACACGTCGGAAATAAGAATCTTTTGTTAAAGTTGTGAGAAAGATTGCCTAATATAAGTGAGAATGAAGTCTCGTTCTCCTCATCTTACCTGGATATGACTTACCACATCCTTCTTACAAAACAGGCTAACTCACTTATCAAATCATTCTTACAAATAGGCTTAATCACTTATCCAACCCTGCTCATCAATAGGCTTAATCACATAACCAAATCCTGCTCGCACGAAGGCTAGGTAAAAGAAGGAGAACACGAAAGAGTTACAGAGAAGGATCCGATGGTGCCGCCAAAACCAGGAAGGAGAGGTGGTGTTTGGTGACATAACATTCCAGATGCCATGTTGATCCCCTGAGCGAAAATGTATGTACGTGTGTTGGAAGAGTAAGTTATATGCCAAATTGCAAGGAGGTTGATCATATTAACTGTAATGCTTAACGATACTGAAAACTAGCCTGTTGAAATAATAATAATGATAGTAATAATAATGATAATGATAATGGTAATAATAATAATAATAATAATAATAATAGTAGTAGTAGTAGTAGTAGTAGTAGTAGTAGTAGCAGCAGCAGTAGTAGTAGTAGTAGTAGTAGTAGCAGTAGTAGTAGTAGCAGTAGTAGTAACCATAACAAAAACATCAATGACAAAAATACGCCAAACAACCCGGACAAAATCACCCAACAGGCAATCCCACCGAGCTGCATCCAACACCTCAGCTAAGCACGCAGTCATACGGCGACACGGGTCTAACTATCGCTTACAATATGGGCGTCCATCTACGAAGGCCCAGAGCACCAAAATATTTCAATTAAGCCAGGACTGATGGCGACCGAGGAACGCAGCTGGTCAACCGTTCACTGAGGTAATTCAGAGCGACGTGGTGGGAGGGAATAGGAGGGAGGGGGGTGGGTGCGGTTAATCACTGTATTTCTGCTTATAGTGACGAGAGGGAATGTCTTGGTATGGAAATCGTATCGTCTGATTTCTTGGCAGAAGGATTTAATATGATCTTTATTGTTTTTTATTTGTTCATTTGTTTATTTTCTAAGATATGATCTTTTTTAATCTCTCCTTTACCGAAATTATCCTATCGTTTGTCACCGATGCTGGGGAAGTGATTATGTCCGTGCGCTGATTCATTTATATAGTATTGGGGAAGCTTTGTCGCTGGAGTGCAAGAAATTATTTCTAAATAATATAATTGGGCAGTATCTTGTGTCGTGTCTTATTTTTTTCTTTTGGAATGTGAAAATACTACAATAATATATATATAGCTACAATACTGCAAATGCTGCTATAACAACAACAACAACAACAACAACAACAACAACAACAACAACAACAACAACAACACCATCATGGAAACGAAACGGATGTATCAACACGAGACAAACAAACAAGATAAAAGTAAAACCGTAATAGTACTCCCGACTCCCCCATTACGGTTAGAAGGAAAACAAACACGGTCTGCTGTATAGCATGCACAACCTCTAAACTTCTATTGTAATTGAAAAAAACAAACAAAAACAACAATTCCCCAGCGTTGCTATGCATACCGGTTTCATAACATACAAGGCAATCGAACTTTAATGTGTTTCTTTATCTTACTGAACGAAGGACACTTTTGTTTCTAAGCTGGGGTCGCGTTCCGGGCCATCACCTCTGGGGGCGGCTCGCTATCCCTTGAGTTCGACGAGTTAAACACCCGCCTCGCATTCCTCTCTCTCTCTCTCTCTCTCTCTCTCTCTCTCTCTCTCTCTCTCTCTCTCTCTCTCTCTCTCTCTCTCTCTCTCTCTCTCTCTCTCTCTCTTTTCCTTTTTTCTCTTTCTCTTTCTTTCTTTTCGTTTTCTTTCTTTCCTTCTTTTTTCTCGTTCTCTCTCTCTCTCTCTCTCTCTCTCTCTCTCTCTCTCTCTCTCTCTCTCTCTCTCTCTCTCTCTCTCTCTCTCTCTCTCTCTCTCTCTCTCTCTCTCTCTCTCTCTCTCTCTCTCTCTCTCTCTCTCTCTCTCTCTCTCTCTCTCTCTCTTTCTCTCTCTCTTTCTCTCTCGTTCTTTCTCTCTCGTTCTCTCTCTCTCGTTCTCTCTCTCTCTCTCTCTCTCTCTCTCTCTCTCTCTCTCTCTCTCTCTCTCTCTCTCTCTCTCTCTCTCTCTAATGACAAATTGAGTAATATAGATAGATAACAGTAAAATATAACCATGCTACTATTAATATTCACAAGGAGTAAGAGAGAAAGAGAGAAAGAAAAAGAAACAAATATCAAAGGAACAGACAAAAAGGAGGAGGAGAGAGAGAGAGAAAGAAAGAAAGAAAAAGAAAGTAAGAAAGATAGAGAGACAAGAGAATGGGGAAAAAAAAGCGGCAATGTACCCGCTGGAGACACAGTATCAGTGATTGAATATCGTGTTCGAACCTCTTTAGAGCGTCATCATTCAATAGGATTGGATGCTCCGTGACGTCACAGCCTGAGGAGGACCTTCTCGGGAAACAGCTGGTGTTGATGCGATGAGAAAACGAGCGATTTGGTATTAAGGAATTTATATTTTGTGGAAGAGGAAAAGGAAAGGTGATGATTTAAAAGGCAGCGAGTTATTTACGATTTCATTTTTCTTTTGCTTTGTATATTTCTGTTATCTGTGTCTATCTGTCTGTCTGTCCGTCTGAATTTCTCTCGCTCGCTCTCTCATTCTTTCTCTTATTTTCTGCTCTCTCTTTCTCTCTCTCTCTCTCTCTCTCTCTCTCTCTCTCTCTCTCTCTCTCTCTCTCTCTCTCTCTCTCTCTCTCTCTCTCTCTCTCTCTCTTCCTTTCTCCCTCTCTCCCTCCTCCCTCCCTCCCTCCCTCCCTCCCTCCCTCCCTCCCTCTCCCTTCCTCCCTCTCCCTTCCTCCCTCCCTCTCCTTTCCTTCCTCCCTCTCCCTCCCTCCCTCCCTCCCTCCCTCTCCCTCTCCCTCTCCCTCTCCCTCTCCCTTCCTCCCTCCCTCTCCCTTCCTCCCTCCCTCTCCCTTCCTCCCTCCCTCTCCCTCTCCCTCTCCCTCTCCCTCTCCCTTCCTCCCTTCCTCCCTCCCTCTCCTTTCTTTCCTCCCTCTCCCTTGCTCCCTCTCCCTCCCTTCCTCCCCTTCCCTCTCTCCCAATAGCACCTCAAAAATTACCTAACCCCACTTTTGATCAAAACAAAAGAGAAACATTACCTCAAACCACAGTCATTCCCAGGCACCTTCACCATCACAGTGACCATCCTCATCATTATCATCACCATCATTACCATAAACCAATCATCACGATCTTTCTCACTTACGACATCAAAGCATGAAGGCCAGTGGAAGCAATCAGTGGAGAGGAACGCAAGAGAAAAAATGAGATAACATACACTTAGGGTGGGAAGGGGGAAGGGGGAAGGGGGAAGGGGTGGTGAGGGGAGGGGGGTAGAGGGCATGGGATGGGTAGGGTGGGTTGAGGGTACGGGGTATGGTGATAGGTATGGTGGGGTAGGGGATGGGTTAAAGGGAAGGGGAGGGGGCATGGGTTGGGGAGGTTGGGGGTAGGGGGCAATGGGTGGGCAGGGGGCATGAGATGAGAAGGGGGTAGGGGGTATGGGTTACGGGTGAGAGAGGGGGTGCCAAGCGTAGAAGAAAGGGTGGGGTGGGGGGTCGAGGTGTAGTAATCTCTGGCAAGACCTTTGGGCAAGATCAACAAATGCAGGAATGCCGGATGACGAAGGGGAGAGAGAGAGAGAGAGAGAGAGAGAGGAAGGAGAGAGAGAGAGAGAGGGGGAGGGGGGAGAGAGAAGAGAGAGAGGGAGAGAGAGAAAAGGGGAAAGAGAGAGAGAGGGGAGGGAAGGAAAGAAGAGAGAGAGAGAGGGGAGAGAGAGGGGAGGGGGGAGAGAGAAGAGAGAGAGAGAGGATAAAAAAGGGGGAAGAGGGGAGAGAGAGGAGAGAGGAGGAAAGAGAGAGGGGAGAGAAGAGAGAGAAAAGAGGAGAAAAAGGGGAGGGGAAGAGAGAGAGAGATAGGAGAGGAAAGAGGAGATAGAAGATAGGGGAAAAAGTAGGGAAAGAGAATTTTTTTTTAAAAGAGAAAAAGGATTTGGGAATGTAAAAAAAAAGAAGAAAAAAGAAAAAAAAAAAAAAAAAACCAAATAAAAAGCAAGAAAAAGACAAAGAAAAAAAAAGAGGGGGGGGAAGTAAAAAACGCTTCGGTAAAAAATATTGGGATTAAAAGTCCGGCCCCTTTAAAACATACCGTAACAAAAAACAAAGTAAGCGGGTTTTTTTATAAAAACTATTGTCCCCCGTTTTTTTTTAGGGGAAAAGTTTTTTGTATTATTTTTTACTTGCTTCTTTATCAATGATATTTTTTCTATATCACATTTTTTAAAACCCAATTTTTTTCTTTTTGGGTACAAAAATTTTTCCATATTCTGAATACTTTTTTTAAAAAACCCAGTTTTTTTTCTTTTTGGCCCGTTCTACTTGTCAAATTTTAAAAAAGCCCCTATTATTGTTCTTTTTTATATATATTTTCTTACAAAATTTCCAAAAAAACAAAATTAAAAAGAAAAAAAAATAAAAAAAAAACCACCAAAAGGGGAATTTTTAAATAAAAATGGGAAAAAACTCCACAAAAAATTGATTTCTAATCCAGAGAAAAAGATAGGGGAAGGAGAGGAAAGGAAAAGGGGAGAAGGAGGAGGAAAAGGGAGGAGGGGGAAGAAAAAGGAGGGTCTTTTTTGGCTTTTCGTTTTTTTTTATTTTTTTGTCTTTTTGACTTTTTTTTTTTTTTTTTTTTTTTTTTTTTTTTTTTTTTTCCCGGGGGTGGGGGGTTTTTTCCTTTTTTTTTTTTTTTTTTGGTTTTTTTTTTTTTTTTTTGTTTTTTTTTTTTTTTTTTTTTGCCCCCTTTT